>NC_092195.1:21651273-21688773 GCF_043641665.1 Enoplosus armatus
GATGGTTTAATGGGCCGACTGGAGAATTAGCTCCTCCGGCTGCTTATCTCGACAAACCAGCTCCTAATTATCACAAAATGGTAGAGGCTGGAAACAAGCACTCATTCACATTTTCTTTTGCAGATTTTCTCAAAATTCAGTTAAAATTTGCACGACATATTTTTTCACATGTGACATCAAACCATTAGCTGTAAGAAGATCCTGATATCCAAACTACTGGCAGAACGTATATACTACTAGTCCAAGTTGTAAACTACTGGCAGAACTTGGTGGTTCTATCCTGTATGAGTACCTAATAAACTGGTAACTCTGTTATTTCGACGCAGACGGGACGCTCGTAACCAACGGCTGCCTGAAATTCATCCAGTGAAGCTGCTTTTCTTCTTCGTCTCAGCGAGAAGATGAAGATAATTAGCATCAACACGACTGCTTTTGGCTGTTTGCTAACCCCTCGTCCCCGCCTGTTCAGCATGAGCCACATGACACACTCAGTCCATTTGTAAGAGCTCCAGCTCATTAAAAAACACTCTAACACGCTGTGATGGCTCTTTTGCCTTCTCGCTGATGAACACACACACACACACACACACACACACACACACACACACACACACACACACACACACACACACTAAAAAGCTCTCGCCAAGCAGTCGGTACTCACATGATCACACACACTTAACAACACTTTTACTTGAAACACACACACCCCCTCTTGTTTTTGTTTTCGTGCACATCAGAAACAGTTTAATCACACTCTTCGTCTCTGTTACACTCACACTGTAATTAGGATGTGGAGCCTCATGGAGAGCTGAAAGTGAGCTTGTTGGTTTCCACCACAGAGACAAAGACTGTTAGTCGACGTGTTCCTGAGCTGCAGCTCGAGAACACGAACACACACAAAGAAAAACGACGGTTTATTTCATCTTCGTGCTGCCGACTGTGGACGGTCACGTGATCTAAAACACTTTATTTAGAGGTCAAACTGAAATGCTGCTAATACGAAGCCCCCCTGGGGTCAGACAAAGAGCCACGTGTGAATCTGTACTCTGGGTTTCTCCCTGTTTCGAAACCGAACGGAAACGGTCTTTCAGCCAAGCGGCGAGTTCAACAGCAAGAAATGAAATGAAATACTACGAAGATGGTGGACTGAAGCAACTGAACTCGAGCTGCTCAGCAGCAGACAGACTCAGAGACCAGCTGCTGGACACGGTGCAGCATTCAGCAGCCAGATGTTTCCCTCAGGAGGTGGAGGAGACCAGAACCAGAGCTAACAGAGAGACTGGATCCATCAGGAGACTCAAACGTGACTCCACATGAAGGACCGTGTTGCTCTGAAGCTGCTGGAGGTTAGCCATGTGCGTTTTCAGCTTGTTGCCCCAAAGAGGCCAAAAGCACCAGTTAATTCAGCTTTTACAGCTTCAACAGAAACCGCTGCAGTGTGACATGAACACAAAGAGTTAACAGCAATAATCAGAATGATCATTTGAATCATTTCTTGGTGGTTTGTGAAACTCTGTCACAACTCAAAAGGTGTAGAGGTTTGATTTGCAGCTGCACTCAGCAAGACGACCCTTTTATAAAATGGATCTGTGGCATTTTGGACAGCGGCTCTTTAGGACGGACGAGGTGAAGAGGACATTCAGCGGCTGCTTTTACCTCAGCGTGCTTTTTCTCTTCCTCCAGCAGAGAAGAGGATCTAATGGAGACGTCCTAACCTCGTTCTCTGAGCTACAGCACCTTTTCACTTAGACACACACACACACACTCTGCTGCTCCGTCATCTACACTGGACCTCAAGGTCTCCGGCACGCAGGGAGGAAATGCAGCTTTTTAGTGTGTGTGTGTGTGTGTGTGTGTGTGTGTGTGTGTGTGTGTGTGTGTGTAGATGTGTAAGAGCAAGCAGGAGAGGGTGTGATTGTGTGTGTGTGTGTGTGTGTGTGCTCAGCAGCTCAGTATAACAACAACAGCCCACACTACTTTGAGCGACAGGAGACATGGAAGGTGTGTGTGTGTGTGTGTGTGTGTGTGTGTGTGTGCGCACGCACACGTCTTGAGCTCTGAGCACGGCATGCTGGGAGCGAAGGCTAATGAAAGCTAACAGTTGCTATAGCGATGTGAATGTGGCCTGAGAACGGATGGGGTTGGGTGGTTGATGTGCCTCTGAGCACGGCAGCGGCCACCTGCTAACAGCTGGATGTGAGATCACAGCTGGTCCGATACGCGCCGGGCCGCTACGTTCGTCTCGGGTCAGGTGAAGGTCCTGGTTTGGGTCAGATGTTAACATGTTGTGTGTTCATTAACAACACACAAACGGTCAGCTGTACGTTTCCTTCTGAACGTAGTCGCTGTTGCAACGTTTGGAGATTCTGATTGTGTCTGGGTAACATGATCAGATGTAATTATGAAAAAGGTTCTTCGAAGCTGAAAATGTTGAATTGTTTCCGGCCCATGTCAGACTGAAGGAACAAACATGAATTACATGTTTTAATGGGGCTTCTGGCATTTTAGTAAAAGGGAGAATGACTGTTGATGATAAAGGGACAGTTCGACATGTTTTGAAATGCTGCATACGTCTAATTTAAATGTCATGCAACAGTCAGTGCCGCTGAGTGATAAGACGCTTAACACTTCAATTAAACAGCATTCGAGCTGTTAAGTATCCTTTAAATGTCACATTCTCACTTTCATGTCATTAAAAACAGAAGACGCTGTTGTGTTGAATGTGATGTGAGTCACACCATCGTCCCCTCGAGGCGACACAAACCCCCAAACTGCTGCAGACTGAAGCCGAAGAAGGTTAAGCACAGACACTTTGTCCTTCATGCACATGAAGACTGTCGGCCAAAACAGACTTACATTAAAAACCACGAAGCTGCTGGGAGACGTTCACAGTGAAACTCTGATCTTTGAATTTGGGGATTTTCATGCTGTTAAACAGGTTGAAGGGTTACCGTGGAGACAGTGTCCCTCCTCTTATAGGCTCAATGAACCCTCTCATGACACTTTGGATAAAACAAGACTGATTATCTTCATTTTCCAGGCACTACAAATGTATGTAAGATACCAAACTTATTTGTTTGTTATTTAAAGTACATTTCAGAATCAACCTGCAGAAATGATCCAAATCCTCAAACTGACATCAGTGTCCCTCCTTTGAGTGAAACTCACGTCGTCGACTGTTTGTTCATGAAGCTACGTGTCTAAAAAAACGCACTGTGAGACGTAATCATTCCCTGCACTTGTGAATGAGTGCAGAACGGTGAGCATGAACACGTAGTGCGGACTAATCTGACTGTGAACTCATCACCATCACATTCAGCCTGCCGTCCTCAACTTCCTGAGGAAGTCAACTTTAAGGACGTAAAACCCATTTTAATTGTTCATTATTAAGCCTGACACACACGAGCTCAGCAGCAGAATAAACTTCATTTCCTGGATCACCAACATTACAATAAGTAATGTAAAGGTCACAGACAGACAGCGTTCATGTCATCCAAGAACCATCATAATTTGCATTTGCAGAACTCATTCTGCACAATGTCAACTCTCATCTAATATAAAACTACCCTGTAATGGCACACTGCAGCATAATGGCCAATTTATGTCCATTCAGAGCCAAACTAAACCCACGGGGGCCTCCCTCGCAGGGCATTAAATAACCAATTTGCAGCGAAAACGTCATTACGGGAACAGTTCCCTGCCAAGCGATGTCATTACAGTAACGACAGCCACTCTGGTGTAACGCGGCGTATAGAGTCAGACGCACGCTGCCTAAAACATCCGTCATTCATTGTGTTCGGAGTCCTTCATGCCCGGCTGCCCGACGCCATGAAGTTAATGCCTCAGACGCCATTATGGAGGAAGTGCCTGCTGTCAGTCCTACTGTAGAACAGCAGCGCCACCGTTCACTCCTGGCTCAATCGCAGCATATTTAAGCTGGAGTTTCACAATGAAAGCGTGAAGAAGGAGCGTGCTGCCAAACGTGGCTGATGTTACCAAGTGAGTGCTGCGGCTGCTGCCGGCTTTTATTGTGTTATGGTGTCATTAACTCCTTGGGTAATCCCCGCAGGCGTCAATAAAATCTAAAACTTAAATGACACGGTTAATCACGACACAATTAGTGCGAGTCAAGAGACGAATCTGTGGAAGTATGTAAATAAATCCGCGAGTATTGTTTGAGTCTCCCGCTGCTTTACATCTGCTGCGTCTGTAATCATGTCAGTCAGTCGGGGCTAATCACCGCACAGCGAGGTGCAGCTCTGCCTGCAAGGGAATATTCATGGAGGGAAAACTCAGAGGCTGCAGGCTCTCTCTCTACCTTCACATCCGGCTGCTGTTTCAGTCATTAAGGAGCAAATTAGAGTTTGAGCTGAAGCTGCAGCAGCTACATATAAATACACCTGAGCTCAGTTTGTGTGGAAACATTAAGGTCTTAATCTCTCTGCCCTCTCGCTGCACTCAAAGTGTGTAAACGTGCAAACTGAATGTCACATTGAGACAAACACATTCTACAAACACTGAAGGTGTAATCAGCTCTTTGAAAGTGTTTCCAGATGTTGCTCATCAATGTGCGTCGCTCCTATGAGGCTGCTGACAGTTCAAGCTTTCTAAACAGCTGCAGCCTACCTGGGCCCCTCAACTGCCAGTTGGTCCTTTCAGTTCTCTCATTGGACAGTTTTGGTGATGTCATCCTGCATCATCACACATGGATCCATGGGGGCCAATCCACGGCAGTTAGTGTCACTGTGTGGTGCAAACGTTCATTCACCTTTTAATAAGGAACTACACAAAGTAAGACACAAGCTGAGCACACCTCCGATTCTCTGCTGACATGCACACACGTTACCATGGTTACTGAATGATGACGGATCTGATTTACTGCAGATTGATGGGAATTGCTTCTTGTTTCCATGATCAGCACACGGTCCATGTAACTCTAACTGTTCATGGAAGTTTAGCGTTTAAATTCACGTTAAGATCACAGATCCACTGTCAGACACTCTCGACAAACCTCACAGCAACACGTTCACCAACGTTCACCAACAGTCACCAACGTTCACTAACAGTCACCAACGTTCACCAACAGTCACCAACGTTCACCAACAGTCACCAACGGTCACCAACGGTCACCAACGTTCACCAACAGTCACCAACGTTCACCAACAGTCACCAACGTTCACTAACAGTCACCAACGTTCACCAACAGTCACCAACGTTCACCAACGTTCACCAACAGTCACCAACGGTCACCAACGTTCACCAACAGTCACCAACGTTCACCAACAGTCACCAACGTTCACTAACAGTCACCAACAGACCAACGTTCACCAACAGTCACCAACAGACCAACGTTCACCAACAGTCACCAACGTTCACTAACAGTCACCAACAGTCACCAACGTTCACTAACAGTCACCAACAGTCACCAACGTTCACCAACAGTCACCAACAGTCACCAACGTTCACCAACAGACCAACGTTCACCAACAGTCACAAACAGTCACCAACGTTCACTAACAGTCACCAACGTTCACCAACAGTCACCAACGTTCACCAACAGTCACCAACGTTCACTAACAATCACCAACGTTCACTAACAGTCACCAACGTTCACTAACAGTCACCAACATTCACCAACAGTCACCAACGTTCACTAACAGTCACCAACATTCACCAACATTCACCAACGTTCACCAACAGTCACCATCAGTCACCAACAGTCACCAGTACTCAGTGTTCCTTGCTGGCTGTTTTGTCCGTTTGTACTGAAATTAAATGAATGAAAGTCTGAATGTTAGCATGCTAACTTCAGAGGATTTTAAGACTTGAATGTCTCGTCCCACTCGTTGATTTTAAACCTTTAACTTTGAATCTATTTAGTGATCGTCTCTGATCCTGTGGGGCTTTTGCTTGTCGGGCGATGTTTGTTATTGTGCATCATGGTTTTACACAGATATGAAATAAATGAACAAGTCTGCATTATAAAACTATCCAGACTGGATGGAAGAAAGGTTTATCTGAACACAGTGCACGCTGGAATATGTGCTAAGTTAACCTTCTTAAACGAACCGAATGAGTTTAGTGAACGCTCAGTAGGATATTTATCTTCTGAGTCACATGATTTAACATTTGCTTTTAACTTCCAACCTAAATGCGGCAGATTTTTACAGACACTAGACTAATTCAGTTAATCTGACTAAATGCAGCTCCTACAGAGGGCTCATTTCTTCAGGACAGCAGCTCTCACAGCTCTTTTTTAAATAGGTACTTTTCATTCCAGTCGTCTAACAGGGCCTCATTTAGATGCCAGGTGAATGCAATTAACTTACAAGACAGAATACAAAACGAGCCGCTCTCTAAGCTCCGAGGACTCTGAGATCCACTGCTCTTTAAAACCGCGTCCACGGACTTCAGCGTGGCAGCTCTCCGATAGGATCGGGACTGCTCAGCTACAAACCTGTTCCCTGCAGGACTAAACAGGACTGACGCTAAACAACCCGAACATGACGATGTCAAACCGAGCCGGTGATCGACTTTGAAGAGGCTCAGAGACGCCTGATAAAAGACGTCATTCAGACCCGGATTAGGTGTTTTTTAGTATGTGTGACAAAGAACAACTAATCATTTATCTCCCTCAGTTTTTCTTAATCCTCTTGATTGGTTGTACTTTTCACAGTGAGGTGACCCTGTTCTGTTCACCTTCTTCCTCTTTATCACTGCCGCTGTAACTTCGGACGTGATGCAGCCACTCGAGTTCACTTCAAGTGTCCCTGAAAGACGAACTCAAGTCAAGTAGACCACATATCAGAAATGTCTCTTTGTGCCGCGTCCTGCTTTCTGTCTGTCCCCCCTCTGGCTTTAATCACAGTAATGCAGCTCATAGAGTCTTAATGGGATTCACCGCGTGGTTCTGCTGTCGCTCTGTGAATGACAATACCTCGGCTGGTTTACAAGCAGGACTCCTGACAGCCAGGTAGCGGCCCGGACGCAGCCATGAATACAGAGCAGGCAGCTCAGCGAGGCGGCGCTTTGATCTGCTGGATTGCAATCTAGTGGAGGGTAATAACGTCAAAGGGAGCGGCGAGCTACTGTACATCAACATGAGTCAATCGAGCGGTAATAACCAGATTTCTTCCGGTTGAGTTTGAGCTTGTTAGCGGAGGGGTCGAGCATGGACGAGGAAGATCCTCGCCTCTCAGAGCTGAGTCGGACTGCTCTTAAATAACCCTCCTGTTAGAAGGATTATTTAATAATCTGCTGAACTCCCGTCTGTACAAATTTAAATAAATATAAAATATATGGATACATAAAACAAGGTGGAAACAGTGTGACAGCGTGTTGGTGTCTCTGAATCATCAGCTGAGTCTTCATAGTGACTCTCGGCTCCTGGTTTATCAGGAGGTGGAGGAGACCAGAAACAGAGCTAACAGGGAGAGAATACTGGACTTGATTCATCAGGAGACTCAAACACGACTCCACATGAAGGACCGTGTTGCTCTGTAGCTGCTGGAGGTGGAAATAAGCAGCTGTTTGCTAACAAGTTCAACTTAAAAGGTGATGACATGTTAATGTTGTGTTCAGGGAAAGTGGACGCTAGTTATCCTCGTTCACCTGAACTCTCCGTCTCTTCTCAGGACCCAGGACTCTGCTGAACGTGAATAAAACCAGAAGAGTTTCTTACCGTAGGCGGAGTCGGCTGCAGACTCCTGGTTCCGTGTGGTCGCCAACACATCGGCTGCACAAAACAACAACACAGTCAGATTCTACAGAGCAAAAGTACATTTATCTCCTTAAAATTCTCACCATCTCATTTATTGTCCAGTTTATTGTCTGTTTCATTGCTGTAGTTTTACAGTCCACTGACTTTTACACTGTTTACACCGCATATTATAACGGTTATCATCAGTACTGTGGCTGTAAAATGCCAGGTTTATCTTACCGTGGCAGCTGTCTGGGTGAGACGAGTGGTCGCCCTCGATATCCTGTTCAAACCCCGCCCTGCAGAAAGAGAGGAGGAGGAGGAGGGTGAAGAGACAGAAAGACAGACAGGAATGTAAACAAACAAAAGAATAAAACATCGATTGACGGACAGAACCAGACACAGCGCCTCCTCTCTTGTCGGTTGCCATGGGTTACAGTTGCCTGGGCAGTGAATCGATGATGTGTATCCAGATAAAGAGTTAAGACAACGTTAATTAGATTATGTCACATAGTTCATCTCCGGCTCATCAGTTACTTTGAAGGCGGAAGACTTTCAGAGGTCGACTGAGGAGAAAAATCCAACAAATTCACCTTTTCTGGTCGTCCAATTAGGGATAGCGGAAGGTGACACTCATCCAATCAGAAGGCAGACAGTGACAAGAGGCAACCATGAAGCACACACTCACACACACACCGAGTTTCAGCAGCAGTAAAGTGAAGCGGTGTATTTCTCACTGCGGCTCCAGTAAATGAAGCCATTTACTTTCCTCAGAGCGTCTCCGGCTCTCAGTTTGTGTCCCTGCTGTTTACTGTCTCTGCCTCGGTCACCACCGACGTTTCTATCTGACCTTCAAATCAATTTTAAAGGGCCAACAAATCAGATTTTTACTGCCACACAGCATAGAAACACTGCAGTGTAACGGCGGTGTCAGAGGCGATCGTGTCTGTAGTGGTTCCCACAGAAAAGTGAGTAATTAAATGACCGTTTATTTCATGTAAATCTGGCCAGTAGCTTTGGAGACATCTTGCTCAGTATTGGACCAACAACTCCATCCGTTGGGGGAAAACACCCACAAGCAAAATCAAAAGTCAACAACTACATGGAGTAGTTCTGGCAAAGGTCAGCCAGAGTTGTCCATGATTCATTTTTCCATCTAAAGAGCAAAACAAAAGGGGAACGTTTGGCAAAGCTCCAAAGAACCAAGTGCGCTGTGATGTTTCTGGAGGTGGACGGATATTTTCCCAGAAACATTTCAGAGAATGAAAAGTACTTTGTTTTTCAAACTGCTGTGCTCTGAGACAGAACCATTCATCAGTCTGATCCTGCTCAGCCCACGTCCTTATTTATTTACCTGTTTCCAGCTCTGTTTATTATTCTGTCTGTATCGGCAAAAACATTTCCCACCCGAGTGATCGAGTGAGTGAAGAGACATTTATTCAAACCTTTTCTTATAGTATAAAAGAACTAACTAAATGACCTCACTGCTCATACTTTATTGACTGTTTCTTATTTTCTGTTATTCAATCTGTCTTATTCACACATTCTGCTTTTTTAAAATCTTTTCTTTAGTCTCGCATAGCCAGACCTCCTCCACACTTCGGAGAAAGGTCTGGCTCAACCCATCATCGTTCCGGGATGGGAGACAAAACGCTCTGGCTTGTTTGTATTTCTTTAAACCAATCACAATTGCCTTAGGCGGCGCTAAGTCCAGGATGCAGCGGCGGTGCAGATAGCGGAAGGGGAGAAGAATTCAGACCGAAATAGTCGGCCAATGGCAGACTTATCCCAACAGCCGGATCTGTTCTCTATTAGCGCCGGCCTCCTAGCTTCCCTTTGCACTTTGTTGACTCTGTATTTAACACGTTTTTTTTCATCGTCCATCCTTCTGTACTCTTTCATAACTCCCTCCTCTCACGCTTGTTTGTTAAACTCAGAGAGCATTTTGCAAAAGAACCCCCATGAATGCGTTTGTTATTCTATAACTGCAGGTCCACCATATGGTGAAAGGCATGTGGCACCCTGTATATATCAGGTATGTATGTATACATCATACAGCTGTTACTAATGACTGTGGACACTAAAAAGGTCATTGGTCAGTGAGCGTCACGCCATCCTGTAATACAGAGTGTGGCCACTACACCAAACATCAGAGCCCAGCACTGTTCCTGGGGGGCTTGACTTTGGGGAAGAGGCTGGTCTGTTTGAACATGGTAATGCCCCAGTGCACAAAGCCGGCTCCATGAAGAAATTGTTTCCCAGTTTTCTGTGGAAGAACCTGACTGGTCTGCAGCCCTGAATGGAAAATGGCTGCTTCCTCTTGCAGAAGAGTGGAGGCCGTTACAGCAGCACATTAACGTCCACGGTGGCTGCCATGTCTGATCCTTCTCACGCTTTTTGTTCACTAAGTGTACATTTTCTTTTTCTACATTCACAACCAGCAGCTATCTTCTCTAAATAAATACAGACCACATAATACAAAAAAAGGTAAATAAATCATGCAACAGAAGAGGAGCTGTGGAACATTTCAGTCACATTCAATGAACTCTACATGTTTGGATTTATTATGAAACCATTATGCTTTCCTCTCCTCGCTCACTCTATATTTACCTCTCCCCACCTCACTTATTTGCTAACTCCTCCGCCCCTTCAGTCACTCAATATTTATCTCCCTTATCACTCATTCTCCCTCTCCATCACCATCCATCCTGCGTCTCTCGAGCTACATTTCCACCAGCGTGGGCTGAGCTGTAAGTGAGGAGAGAGAAAGAGAACGGGAGGAGGTCGTTGTGACAGCGAGCCGCTATAAATCCTGAACCCTCTTGGGCACCTAAACGCCTCGTTCATCTAGCGGGGAGCGACTCGGAGGAGGGGATGGAAATAGACTCAGTCAGTTATAAAATACAGCCAAGTTATCAGACGCTGTTGTTGCTGAATTGTATTTTCATGTTCTCAACGTGGAAGCTCTTTAGTGGAGGCGTTAACAGGTTTGAAAGGCTGTGAAATGTAATTACGATGTATAAATGGCTGCAGAAACTTTCAGTTAAAGGAGAACATTTACAGGTTCTGTGGTCGTCCATGATGCATGCTGGCTGATGGCAGGGTGACTTTTAGTGAACAGTTTGTTTAGGTGTGATCTCAGTTCTCCGCTTGATCGACTGTCTTCGTCTCTTCAGCTATGATGAGTCATTGGAACTGGCTCTGAAAGACTTGAGACTTTCTTTGGACCCCAAAAGACATCAAAGATGTCACTAAATCTGTTGCTGAAGTACTTGAGATGTGACTATCTTGAATGACTTGAGACTTGACTCGGCCTCTAAAAGTCTTGAGACTTGACTTGAGAGTTCCTCTGAAAGACTTGAAACTTGAAAAAGACTTGATTTGGCCTTGTCTGAAATGACTTGAGACTCAGTTTGGACAAAAAATGAGGCCTTCGTTTTTTAGGCCTAAAAGACTTGAGACAGGATTCGGACTTGCACTTTAGTGAAACAGTGAAATGACTTGAGACTCAAATGGCTTGAAACTTTGCTTGAGACTTGAATCAAATAACATGAGACTTGATTTGGGGTTATCTCTTAACCTCACTTACATAGATCAGTATTTCACACACTCGGTGTCATCTAACAACACGTGACATGTTGCCAGCGATGTCATTATTAACCCTGCCGAGGACCAACAGACCCATACGACGCTGTGATGAAGACTCATGTCATCGAGGTACGAAGGAGCGAAGGTGCTCTCAGTGAACTCGACTCACGAGTTTAAACCTGACAGCAGCGACACTCCTGCACTGGTAACAGTCATAAACTCAACCCCGAAGGTCCAATCAGGCGGCAGCAGGTGTTTAACACCCACAGGTGAGACTTGGTGAAGTCATTAAAGTGACAGAAAAATATCCTGTTAATTTGAATGGGTTTGCTGGTGTGTGTGTGTGTGTGTGTGTGCGTGTGTGTGTGTGTGTGTGTGTGTGCGCGTGTGTGTGTGTGTGTGTGTGTGTGTGTGTGTGTGTGTGTGTGTGTGTGTGTCACTGGTGGATTCTGAATGAGGTTTTCTTACTTCAGGAACAGAGGCAGGAAGTTACAGCTTCACTGTGGCTCTCTGTCCGTCTCCTTCCCGGTGTTACAGCAGGTGTCTTCATTTTAGGGACAAACGTCTTTGTTCAGAAACAGATGCTGCACAGTGTGTGTGTGTGTGTGTGTGTGTGTGTGTGTGTGTGTGGTGTTGCTAAAGCAGCTGTCACCCTACCTTTGGATCAACTTAAACAGTACAGACACACACACACAAACACAGACCGTCTCCAGGGAAACGGCTGACTTGCTGCCACGACAACCGAGTCCATCTGGTGTTCATCTCCTCTGTCTGTCTGTCTGTCTGTCTGTCCCTCTTGTCCCACCTTCTTTCTTTCTGTTTTGTGTCTCCCCACCTCGCTCTCCATTTCCTCTCTTCGGCTAAAGTTAGCTGAAGTTATGTAAGCCGTTAAACTTCTTTTCTCTCCAACTCTTTCCATCCTTCCTTCACCCTCCATCTCTCCACCTCCGTCTCCGTCTCCCAGGAGGAAATCTTCCATTTATCAGCAGAAGTTTGAGAAGCTAAACTCACTTCAGCTCAGTGAAGCTCTGAATAATACCTCTGTCTTTAGAAACTGTACTTATGCCTCGACCAGCTGCACTGAGGTCAGGCTGCGGTGGTTTTTTCTACACTTGGTTTGTCTGCAGAGACCGAACGTCAGTTTGACTGGTTCCTGAAATCACCAATATAGCTGATCTGGTTTCAAATGTGTTAGAAATCCTGCTGAAGAAAAGTTATGCAGCCTGCAGAGGAGATTACACGGGGCGGTCCTTCTTTGCTGATGCAGGACAGGGACTTGGGACTGGACTGTATTGTGTCTGAGGTTTTGATGCTAACAGAAACAGATCAGATGCAGGACGAGGGACTGCTAAGACTTGTTCCGCTGTGATGTGATCTTCACTGACGCTAATAGAGGATAATCACCAAACTTGGTCAAACTTTCCTCCACATCACTGCAGAGCACACAGGACAAACACTGACTGCTCTCCCATCAGCCCCTGGGACGCAACAAACACCCGTTTTCAGACACGTTATAACACATTATGATGTTGATTAAAGGCAACGATGTCTGCTGATGGAGGCTTTTAGCAGGCCACTAGTTTTAGTTTAGAACAGAGAAAAGAAGTCATTTTCTCCGTCGCCATCATCTCACCGCTGAATCTTCTTCTTCTTCTCTTTCTGCTCTGCTCGCTCTAATGACGATCTGTTAGAAATCTGTTTCATCACCATCAGCCATGATCCTTCTGTTCCTGACAGACAAAAGTCATGATTCACACAACCACTGGAGGTTGTTGTCAGCTGAGAGTAAGTGTTCGTTTTAAGCTCTTTCTTTTTCTCGAAGTCCTCGACCTCCTCCTGTGACTCCTGTGCAGCAGTTCAGTCTCTTCCACAACATATTTGTCAAATTAGTGTTAAATAAAAGTATTTTGTGAGACGGGGTTGACATCTTGATTATTAAAGAGAGAGAGGAGTCAAAGACAATAGAAGCTATAAATCTGTTAGTCTGTGAATCCACTGAAGCTCACAGCCAAAGCCACTTCATCAGAGCCGAAGTGACCGAGACTAAAGTGTAAATCACTTCAACACCCGTCGAGCCTCCAAACCTGTCTGGACCTTTTTATCTGTACGTCTTCCTACTTGTTTTACTTCCTCTACCTCTCTGACACAGATATCTCTATCTGAGCTCTTTTTTTCTAATTCTCCATCTCATCTTCGCTCTGCTTCTTCTTCCCTTTCCTCCTCTTGCATCACGTCTTCGCCTCCCTCTTCGTTTCCTTCCTCGTCTCTTTTCATCTCCACCGGCTCATCCTGTCCATTTTAATCTTCCTGCAGCGTCTCCTCGCTGCACCGTCTGCGCTCTGCTGTCGTTTGTATTAAAAATGCCAGTTGTGTCTGCTGCCGCTGTAGATATTACTGTATCCTGTGTGTGTGAAGCATTTCGACGCCATCTTGCTCGCTTTTCCAACAGTTTTCCAGCTGAACCGACAGAGTAAATGAAGTGGCTCCTCCATCAGCTCTGTCATTTGACCAGAAGTCAATCAAACCTCCATTTGGAGGAAGACAAGAAGAAGAAGAGGCTGATTTTTAGTACTGAGATCATGACCTTCGGTGCTTCCTAAACGTTTTGCCTTGTGAGGCCTCAAAATGAAGAACCATCTACTCGGGTCACTTGTTGCATGTTGTCGCTGTCTTGTCATGTATCAACGAAATGCCAACTTTTTCTTTGAAATCACGACTTTGTGTTTCAAAGTCTGTGTCTGACTTAAAATTGAAGTGAAGCTACAATCTTAAAGATTTTCTGATATCATCTGTAGTCGGCGTTTTTCAGCTTCAGCTATTTGATGTAATTACATTCAGTAAATCCCTCCTTGTGTCCTAATGTTAATAATACTTGTCATAGTTGCTGGTGGAGTCTAGTTGGCATCGTGTACCCATGCACTCATTCCATGTAATGTTGAAGACAACACTAATATGGGTTCACTGTTTCTCACCACACCTCATTGTGTGCATTGAGCGCTAATAAACATGCTGAATTCCTTTCTTTACAAGTCAAATTGGTCTCTGGGACACACTCTTGTTGTCAAATATAGAATCGCCTTAAAAACCCGACAAGTCTAACAAGTAATTGTTGGATTTAAACTCTTCTGTCATAAAACCCCCAAACACTCACATAGCGAGTGTGTTCTAGAAACCAGAGCTGGAAGAGTCCCACCCACCCCACCAGACCAGCTGAGCGGCAGATGAGTCTATTAACAGAGTGCACGCAGAGACTAAAGACGGAAAGAGCTGAAAGTGGAGATGTGGAGTATTAGACTGCAGTCACAACAAACACTGTCAATAATATCAGAGTTGTTGGTGAAGCAGGACTGAGTCAACAAATATGATGATTTGTGCCAACAAAGCAACATTAATCAGCCTCCCGACATCACGGAGGAATCAGTTTATAGTTTGCAAAATAAATAATAAAACGAACCAGGACCCTAAACCTGAGCTCCAACTCAAGCCTTTCACCCCTAAGTTATGTAAATTGGTGCATTTGGGAAAAAGGTCTTCAGTAATTCAGAAGCTCCTCAAGCTGCTTCTTTAAACTCCCAAAAGCTTTTAGTTTGACTCTAAATTCAAGACACGAGAGTCGATCCCCCGTGTTTCTGTGCTCGAGTCCATCGATACGCCGAGACGAGAGGAGATACCCACACACACACACACACACACACACACACACACACACACACACACAGCAGCTTGTGAAATCTAATGTGTTCCTCCACTTTCCAATCAATATCTCCAAAGTGTCAGGTAGCTCGCGCCCACTCAACAACACTTCATGACAATCGATCTGCGGCCAAACCGTCAGTTATTCTGCCATTCCTTTGCCCCCCCCCCCCCCCCCCCCGTCCACCCCCCCTCCACCCCCCCTCCACAGATCGATGTGATATTATTTTCATATTTGTCTCTCGGGGGAGGAGTTGTTTTAATCCTGGGAGAGCTGCGGAGCGTCTACAGCCTCCTCATCTGTAAATATCAGCAGCTATAAACTCCTGCAGGTCGACACTGAACACATCATGGAGTCCTCGTAACGGCTGCGAACGTTATGTTCATGTACCTGTCTGCCTTTTAGCTGGAGTGACTTACAATGAACGCACAGCAACAGCGGCAGCGCCTCACATCAACAAAGTCCTGGACCTGAACCTGCCGGCCGGCATGTGGGGTTTCCTCCTGCAGTCCACAGACATGCAGGAGGACTTAACTGGTGTGAATGGTTGGCAGCACTGAGACGGACTGGCGACCGGTCCAGGGTGTACCCCGCCTCGTGTCCAGTGTCAGCTGGGACCGGCTCGGGACCCCCGCGACCCTTCAGAGGATAAGTGGTCACAGCTAATGGAAGGATGGACTTGAGTCTGAGAGCAGAAACAAGCATCAGGTCTTAGAGGTCAGATGAAAGGACCATGAGGATCAGAGGATGTTGCTGTGACCTGAGAGGGTTCAGACTGAAAGGCCTTCAGAGGTCTGCACATCACACACCTCTTCAGACTCAGAGATTGTCCGGTTCACGTCACATTTCTGCCCATCAGTTTGGTAAATTGCTTCCCTACAGAGACGAACCAGCCACAGGAGCAAATCAGAGCTGCATTCAGAAGGTTCTGTGGAGCCCAGACTCTGAAAATGAACTTATTTAAGATGTTTTATCAGGTTTCCACAGAGTGTATGTCTCAGTGCTGCTCTGTGACAAAATGAGCAGCAGGCAGCAGCTAATTCACTTTGACACACTCTTATCAAATGCACAGTTAAATGACCCAGAGAGAGACTGCAAAGAAGCAGGATGAGCTCTTGTCCTTGAACATGTGCAGCCGTTGTTCTGCTCCTTCCTGTATCTGTGGAAACTCACAGAGGCCGTCCAGCTGCTGCAGCGTCTCTGCTCTGAAACGAAGCGCGTCACCTGCAGCGACACGGCGGGGAGGTCGCAGTCAGATCTGCAGATCAGCGAGCGCTCGGCACGCCGGCCGTCTGCCGGAGTCGAGACTCCGAAGCGATCCCTCAGCTGAGCGTCTCCTGAGAAAAGTGTTTCCCCAGATGAACGTCAAAGTTTCATCTCATCTGATCTGAAAGCTCCGGCATGTAAACATCAGCACGCTTCCTGTTTGCTTTGTTGGGGAGACGCAACAAATCGCTTTAAATATCAATCCAATTATTTATAGAGCAGCGAAGAAGAACATCACTCATTTCCTCTCTGAGTGTTCGTGACTCAACAATCTGTCTCCGGCTTGTCGACCTCGACACACTGTATACTGCGTGAGCAGCCTTCCTGCTTTGGATCTCGAAACTAATGGGAGCACTCAGCACTGCAGCAGCGCTTCAGGATACACAGCGGAGCGACGGTGTGGGGACAAATGAAGCCTCTGGTTTAAATGCTGCTGACCATGGCCACAGTCTACTAACTGTCCACGTCACGGAGCACGGTGACAGACTGAGACCTCGACAGCCACAAGATCTCATGACGAAGAGTCTGAATGGTTATTGAACTGGTAATTAAGAGTTTGTTGAATCTCTTCTCTCTGCTGGACGTTTACGGAGTCAAACTGAGTCCTTTCCAACAAAGTTTTATAACAAGAGATTTATACCAACAAAGTGCACGCAGCACATTCCCGCCGACATCCATTTTAACATTTGTTCCCATGATGTTTCCCCATCCATCCTTTCACTTTGGCTGAAAGGCATCGCGGATTTACATCTTTCAGATATACGACCCTTCGCTCCCCGCGGCAGATATACGAGCCGAGCCGTCAGACCTTTATTAGCTGCCGGATTGATGACGGCTGAGAGGGAAGAGAGGGGAAAAATGAAAAGAGAGAGAGAGAGAAATAGGAAGTGACACGTACTTGAAACCCGGCGCCATGTTGGCACAACTCCCTGTCCGCAGCCAGATGCAGTATGGGTCACGAGAGGCCAGGCAGGCTCTGGGGACAGAGGAGAGAGCTTGTTGTTAATCTGGCTCCTCATTATTTGTTATCTGCTAAAGTCTGCAGAAAGAAAACAAAGCAACAAATCCAAAGCTTGTGTTGAAATAATCTCTCTCTTTAACGCGAGTGCTGCTTCTACATGCTACACTTCTACATGTGTTCGATCGCTAGCTGCCATCACTACAACTTAGCTCTTCATGCAGATGTTTCAAATTAAAAGCCAGCCAGCGTGAATGGGACGCTTTGTGAAACATTCACTTTAAGAGAATTAAACGGGAAATATTCTAATTTTACATGGTCACAAATAAATAAATGATTTGTGTGTGTGTGTGTGTGTGTGTGTGTGTGTGTGTGTGTGTGTGTGTGTGTGTGTGTGTGTGTGTGTGTGGGTGTGTGTGTGTGTGTGTGTGTGTGTGTGTGTGTGTGTGTGTGAGGACATGAGAGAGACCATGTCTGCTGTCATTCAGAGAGAGAAGAAGAAGAGTGGACGGAAGTGACGAGTCCTCTATCTGATAGTGGAGTCAGGTCTTCAGTCTTTATAGAAAGTCCAAGTCAAGTTTCAAGTGTCAATGCAAGTCAGATCTCCGGGTCAAGTCTCAAGTCCTCGCTGACAGGTCAAGGTTTCGTGTCAAGTAATTTGAGACAAGGCTCAAATCCAAGCTTCTTGAACTTCAAGTATCAGAGTCCAGGTGATGTCATCTGAGACAAGTCTGAAGGCCCCCAGAGTACGCCAAGTCTCAAGTCTTTTGAGACAAATCTCAAGTCTGTTAGCGCCAATTTCTCAAGTCACTTAAAACATGTCCAAGTCACATCTCAAGTCCATGAGGAGTCCAAGTGGTCTGAAGCCGTTGAAGACAAGTCCATATCAAGTCTGAAGCTGTCTGAGACATAAGACAAGATGTGTCAAGTCTTCCAGGTCTGCTGACTGTTAGAATATATAAATATAATATAATATAATATAAAGTATTTGGTGTTTGCCAAGTCCAAGTCCTCAAGTCCGACTTGAGTCCATTTATCAAGTCTACGGCTCTGCTCCCAGATGATGAACGAGATGATGAAGAGATGGGGGGGGGGGGGGGGGGGGGCACAGCTGGTGGAAGCCACTCTGTTCCTCTGCAGCTGTGTTACCACATCACTTCGGCTGGCATTCATTCATCGTCCTCAGTAATTAAAATGAGTCTGATTAGTGACTGTGTGTGTGTGTGTGTGTGTGTGTGTGTGTGTGTGTGTGTGTGTGTGTGTGTGTGTGTGTGCACGCCTCTTCAGTGATGAATGTGCTCTAATTTGGGCAGTGAGCTCTGTTCAGTCTAATGACGTCTATAAATGAGGTTTTTTTTGGCTCAAACTTAGTTATTCAGACTCGGCATCCCCATCCCCCCCCAGCATACCCTCACTTCTACAACACTGATTATGTTGCCAAATTAAGCTCCATATACGAATGTTTAAAAAGATTCCCCCATTCTGATTTCTGGATGTTTTCCCGAATGAACAAATTTGCAGTCTTTCACTGATTTCTATGCTGTCACGTTTCAGAAAACTCAACAGGAACAAAAAGGGGACAGTTTCCATCTGGTTTGAAATCTTTTTCAGCAGGTGCAGGAGCTGGTTTCAGTCCTTGAGTCTTACTTTTTACAGGCTCCGTGTTGGGTGCAGCGGCTGAGCGGCACTCTGATGACACAGCTGGTGAAGGCTACGAACAAGGCGTGATGGTCCTTATCCAGCTCCAGTCCCAGAACCCTCCTGTCCTCCTGACCCTGAACGTTACACCTGGACACAGACAGCAGATTAAATGGTTTAGTAGCAGCGGTGGTGGTCCTCAGCAGAAGGGCAAGAACTAGAATATTCCCCTCAGGTCTTACTTGGATGGATTGTATACGTCGATGTCCTCCAGCAGTTTGGATCCGAAGCTGTCGTTGGGATGTGTGCTGGCCAAAACCTTCAGGACTCTGCCGTCGTCTGAGCCCAGGAACATCACCGTCCGGTCCTTGTAGGGGCCGGCCGAAACATCCACTACGATCTGGGTCAGCTTGGACCTGTGAGGGGACAAAAAGACGCTCAGTGATCTGTGAGAAAATCCTTAAAACGTTCCTGTTGCCAAGAGAATTTGGCTAAACGTGTAAAGTCAACCAAGTGTCAATGGCCACTAAAATAAAACAAATCTTTACCTCTTTATTACCCACATTAACCTCGACAGTAAACCTGTTATATCTTTCTGAAATGTGTAGACAGAAGGAAGGAACCATGTGCCTGTGGAAAGAACCATGATGTATTCTGATCCAGTCGGGCCTCAGGGGCACCGTGAGCCCCCTGGCCACATTTCAGCCATTCCCCTTGATTCAGAAAAATGGAGCCTTCCATCAGCCAAGACGTCGTGACTCAACTTCCAGTGTGAAAGCTGATTATTGATCTTGGAAACTTAACTAAAGTAACCCACTTTTTTCTAGAGTTTTCAGCCACATTTCACAGTCTTCCTCAGCTGATGGAGTCTGCTCAGGTGTCGTCACATGACCGAAGTACAGAGCTTCGTTCACGTGGTAACAGGGGAGACATTCGCTGAAGACCAGAAAATAGCTAGTAAGAGGACATTGAGTCTCCTTGTCTGTCTCGTAAAAGTAGAAATAGAAATAAAACATTAATTCTCAAAGTCTCGCTCACTTTGTTGGTTTATAAAGGGCATGCTGGGAAATGTAGGACGGCAGTAACTTACAACTTACAAGCATACGATATATGTGGAGGACATTTACAGCTCTCCATGACAGAACACCTCAGAGTGCTCTGGCTGTCTCAGACTGACGTTATATAACAGAGGATCCGTGCAGCCCTTTGGACATCATCATTATCTGGGTCAGCTCGAGCCTTCCCAGAGCGGAGGCTAATTCAAACGTGGAATTAAGAGTCTCATTCCCATTCCAGACTGGTAATTAGAATCCATCAAAAACTCATTTGAAACCTGCAGACGCAGATTAAGAAAGGTCAGATATTTTCAGAGCGTCGAGGCAGAGAGAACTTCCTGTGAGCTGACGACTAATCAAAGCTGATACCGATGATTATCCTCCCTGCTTCAGGTCGAGATGGTGGATTCGCTGCCTCTCAGAGCTGCTGTAACTTTAAAACTCGCCTCTTCGGGGTACAGATGACATTCTCCACTTTCCTCTTGACATCTCGGATCTCTTCCTCTGTCATTAAAGCTCCCAGGAGAGCTTCGTTCCTCTGTTATCTGGGTGGAACCTGACTGTCTGCCGGCTGCTGCTGATTAAAGTTACTATACAGTTCAATTTGACGATCGTTTCAGATACATTTCTACATTTAGATGCAAAGATATGTTAAACATCCCCATCGCAGTCAGGGAGATGATGACTCTACAGTTCACTGGCTCTGACATTTGACGACGGAGATAATTTTAATGTTGCATCTTGTAAATCACTGTGTACCAGAGGCGTAACGAAATGTCGACAGAAAGCAGCAGATGTAATGATCCGTCACAGAGCAGAGGGGAAGAAAAAGCCCTGTCTTCTTCTGTTACAAGTAAATCTTATCAAGCAACACCAATCAGCCAATCAACAACAACAACAAGCAAACAAAAGTCGCACTAAACGTCAGAATGTAGCAGAGACACAAATTAGTCTCCACTGTTTCGCAGAGGCTGAGATATTTTTGACAAACTGGGAAGAAAGAAGTGAGGATAAAAAAAACTGACGAGTGATGAGTCAGTATCTGCGGTGATGTAACCAGGGATGGATTCAGCCTTTTGATTGGTTGCTGGGACATAAATACATGTATTTTTATTGTAACTGACGTCTCAGTTCCACCTGCTTTGCTCCTGTGTGTGATTATTTTATATGAATGAAAGTGAAGCAGGTGAAAGTTTGGCTCTGTCTATTTTCTGGGTGTGCGGAGGATGACGTCACACCCACAGGTGGGATTCATTCGTCACATGGTTACAGGTTCACTGAAATGAAATAAAGCACCATTCATCTTCCTCTTCTCCTATTGGCCGCTACGACACACAACCTGTCGGTCGGGACAGAATCAGGATGATAATATCGTGCAGTTCAGCATTAGAGAGCGTTCAGACTGAAAACAGCATGGAGTTTGAGATTCGAACCACCAGCCCCACCCCTGGTACCGTAGTTCTGAGGAGTGGACGTACGCAGATAAGAAACTCCTACGTGTGCGTTACCTGCTGGAGGTCCTGGTGAAGCAGGGCCGGTCGTTGACGGAGGGAACAGCTTCGTCCATCAGAGGATACGACTTGATAAATGTCAGCGTCTCGTCAGGGAACTGAACCGAGGACTTGTAGTCTGCAGCCGGGCCGTCGCCTGCGCAGGTACCGGGCCTGGAGCAAAGAATTCTATGAGTCATTTCAGATCTATTCTTGTTGAAATGCTGCTGTGAACTCAGAGAAACACCCTTTTTAAATAGCTGGATTAAAGGAATCCTGGTTTCAAATAATCCTGGATTGAGATAAACCTGATCACCTTGGTCTGGGAACTTGCTCGTCTGGTACCGGAGTCCAGGATGAGTCACTGGTCCGCTGCTCCTTGAACTTCCCGTTGAAGACTTTCTCTATGTCGTCCATGTAGAAAGCACAGACTGCTGAGCCGGGGATACTGCAGAAAGTCAAGAGAGATGTCAGACCAAACCCTTCAACCTAAACTGACTCAGTACACCAAAACTGGAACTAAACCAAAGCTAACAAACTCCATCCCAAGACTCAGCAGAGCACAAACATTATATAATCCAGACTGATAATGTCCTCAAATCCTAAAATGTGGGGCCCTTTTTGAAAAGAGGAGGACACAAAGTGAGGACACAAAGTGAGGACACTTTCATAATTTCACAAAAAAATGTCCTCATTCTCTAAATAATGTCAAGCCCTGAACTCAGATTGGTCCTCACAGAGACAGAAGTACCTGTTGGCCTGAGTGGTGAAGACTCCGACCACAGCTGGTCTCTGGTTGATCTGCAGCACGTTGGTGAGAGACTGAAGAACATCGAAGTAGAAGAACGAGTCTCCGGGAACCGAACAGTTCAGACGAGCCTGAACACACACACACACAGCCATGACGTGTGGTGTCCTGAACTATACTAATAACAGACTCATGACACATCAGGACACCTCAGAGGTGGTCTCACCCTAACCCTAACCCACCTTGAGGAAGGAAGTCCAGTATCTCTCCAGGACTCTGGGAGAGCCTCCGTTATCGTTCTTACAAACCCGGGCGACTCGAGAAAACACCACCTGGGAGGAGAGAGAGAGAACGAAGCGAGAGTCAAGATAACCAACAAACGTCTGCTGGATGTTGTTGTGCAGACGATGGCGAGAACAGGTGAGACGGCTCAGCCTGAATCCCAGCAGGTCATCTCTCTTTAAACAACAGGCCTCATCAGGCACAGCCAATCAGAAGTGAGTTTACTTCATAGCCATGTGTCTGTGGAAGATACAATATCGACCTACACACACACACACACTTCACAGAAACTGATAACTCAGTCAGTGCAGGTTTCAGCTTTAGTGACCCAGAGTCCAGATACAGTACTGCCTCACACACACACACACACACACACACACACACACACACACACACA
Source organism: Enoplosus armatus (assembly GCF_043641665.1). NCBI lineage: Eukaryota > Metazoa > Chordata > Actinopteri > Centrarchiformes > Enoplosidae > Enoplosus > Enoplosus armatus. The sequence goes on from NC_092195.1 coordinate 21,674,092, forward strand.
CACACACACACACACACACACACACACACACACACACACACACACACACGTACCTTGCCCAGGGCGGTGTACTCCACTGCGATCTCACTGAGGAAGAAGTAGACGTAGTTACCGTAGTCGATGGCGTGCAGGAAGTGAGGCTCTGCATAGAGAGAGGTAGGAAAGGTAAATCTCATCTTCCTCCTCTGTAACACGTCAGCGTCACTCTGTGATCGGCTGATAAAATGATGTTATTTCACTTTTTACTGATTTTTTACTTTTCCCAGAATGCCGTTCAAAATCGTAAAGAGAGGAAATACGGACTCTGGGTTTCATATGACTGGTGAGCTTCATCAAACTGGGGGCCATTTGTGAGCTTCCCGACAGACTGTAAATGTCGGCGGCCCTGCACGGCTCCTACCTGCTCATGCACGGCTGCATTAGTTCAGATTAATGAAACGTGAGCGAGATGATGGGAGTATCTTCAACGTCAATAAATATTAAGCATTTTATCAAACAGACAAAGATGATTTTGAGTTCACTTTCACTCAAAACACTCAAACTACCATTTAAACTATATAAAAAAACACAATGTGCGACTATGACCAGCTTTTAAAGCACGTCTCATGGCCTTCCTGAGCGGACGGACTAGCTTTTGTAATGGAGGCAGATGTTGTGGACGTCACAAGTACAAAACTTCACACTTGGCTGGTTTTGGCTGACCTACCTCTGAGCCACTTGGAGTCGTACTTGACGGTCCTGAGGACGGGTCGGCCGTCTCCCAGGCTTCTGTAGATGACGGCGTCGCTCGCCAGGAAGTCCGTCATGGTGGCCGAGTAGAAATCTCCCCCTGAGAAACAGCGACACGTTCATCTTCACACTGAGAACCTGAACGCCTCTGGACAACTGAAGCCAAGGAATTACTTAAAAACTTAACCCAATGTCATGAAACCTGTGATGTTAAACCAAATATAAAGCCCAGCTGGACTCTATCTGACTTTCCAGACCTGCAGATGTGATTTGGTTCATGTTCTGCATTTGATCTCTAAAATGTCCCTTTTTTTCTTGTCTTTCATCATACTTGTATCATGCACTGTGGAGATGGTAAGTACTACTGTAAATGTTTGTTTAATCTCACTAATTCTTCACGTCAATGAATACAATATAAAAAGGCAGAATAGCAGAAAGCCTTGCATTAGATTGATTGGTTAAACATTTTAAAGAGCTTGCAGGAGTTAAAGTCACTCTTGACTCACCAGCAAACAGTCCAACGTTGGACTGACCGGACTCAAAGGGACAGCGAGCCTGACCGACCACCTCCTCCCCGACCTGCTCCAAGGAGGTCATCTGAGAAGAGAGAGGAAGCTAATCAAATATCTTTCTCTGGTCCAACAATACGATTACAGAATGAGGACAAGGTACAAATCACAGAAGTTATGAACCCAACGGGGGGGGGGGGGGGGGGGGGGGGTTCACAACCACTGCTTCTCATTCACCAGCTCTATAATGTCCCTGATTTCCAGATTGATCATTTGTGGATAATATGTGCTAATGTTATTCACAGCGTGTCAGCAGAGAGGATAATAATGCTGCTAATCAGCTGCCGTCAGTCAGTGTTCAGCAGGGACTCGCTGCATGTTACTGTATCTGAGCTAATAATACACTGATAGATCTGCTGACAGCTCAGCTGAAGGTGATGATGATGATGATGTTATCAGGACAGATCTGCTCAGTTAAGAAATAAGAAGTCGCAGTCTGACCTGTTCACCTTTTGTCTGAGTCTGACACAAATATGAAGAACTAAAGAAAGTAAGAGAGTGAGAGTTGCTTTGTGTTGTATTTGTTGTTGTCACCGAGCTTCTCACTTCCCTGTCAAACACAAACAAACACACACACTTTCACACAGAAAGTGATGCAGGACGGACAACTTTCTAGGTTACATGAAATGATGACAAGCTCCAAGACCGACTGAAAAAAGACAACGAATGTGGATGCGTCACGGCAGCCAGAGTCCAGGTTTAAACGTCAGGAACAGGTTTCAGTTTTTCAGTAACGACAAGAAAGAAAATACATCTAACTGAGGCTAGCTGCAGAGAAGCTAGCTTAAAAAAGTGCTACTGACAGCATGCTAGCTGCTCTGTGTTGTTTATTCACTGCACTGCATCGCAGTTAATCATGCTGCTGATAATGTTATTGACATGTTAGCTAAGCTGATAATATGGCAGCTGTGTTGATAACACTGTGTTCAGACGCTACGTTAGCTGAATTGCTAACGGAGGCTTGAGGCTGTGGGAGCATTTAGCCTCCTAAAGCCTCATAAATATACCTGTCTGCTGTGTCCACCCTGAGGGAGCTGGATCTGTTTATAGCTGCGAGCGCTGCACTGTCTGACCCCGCTCTCTGTCTTTAATACTTTCTCTATCTCGCTCGCCCTCGCTCTGTTTGACTCCGTCATGAAGTAGGACAGAGTGATATCATGTCACTCTCTCCTCCATCCAACAACTCTTCCACGTTTCCACTTTGTCCTCTTTATGTAGAATTCAGCCTGACAAGGTGAAGGCGGGTGAATCATCCCTAAATTAAATTAAACATTTAATCGCACACTTTAATTAAAAGTTTTTTCTTCCTTATTTATCTATGTCAGTTTCTGCTTATCAGTCGACCTTCATTTCAAACACTACCTGTGTACGTTAGCTGTCTGCTGGTGTTTGAGCCCCCGACACTAGGAGGTGGACACATTAAAAACCCTCAGTGTCCCCGTCTGAACGAGGTGGATGTTTCAAATGCAGCTTGAATGGTAAAAATCCACTCAGCCACTGTGGAGATGTCAGCGTCTAAAGTCAAATTTGAGGGCGAGGGTCTCGAGGGGTATAACATCAGTAGGCTATAAACTGTAGGTGGCTGATTTCAACATATTGATCCAGATCAAGAGGATAATGAGCGTTATGCTGCCTGGCCTGACCTGCATCATGAATACAGCCATCATCTTGGACAAAAAGTAGAAAACCGAGCTGCCGTGCAAGGTGCTGTCATCGGGAGCAACTTAGGTTCAGCGTCTTGCTCAAGGACGACATGACGAGGGGTGTCGGGGATCGAACCCCAGTAAGTGTAAGACTACATCTTCATCCTCTTTTATTTGTCGTTTGATGACTCGTGTCTTCACTCAAACACAAACTTGAGATGTTTGAGATTATTCAGTACGTTTTCCCACTCAGCATTTTCTCCCTCATGTCATCTCTTTGCCCTCATGAAACTCCTTAACCATGAAAATGACAAAAACTGGCACTGAACTTCCTTAGCGAGACAGCGACGGATTCAGACAGGTGTCAAAATGGAGTCGTGAAATGTTAAATGAAGTATTGTTTCCTGCAGTGATTCTGATTCCATGTTCAGACTCTCAGTCAGTGAGTCAGCAGAATCTCGCTCTCCCATCAGCTAATAGCGCCATGCAGAGGTTGAGATGTTCATTTTACTCACAAACACGAAGCTCGCAGCTCAGCTATAAACGAGATATCGCAGCAGTTTGACCAAAAGGTCCACTTTCCAGCCAAAGCGTCAGACAGAAGAAAGTGGGTTTAACTTTTGATTAAAAAACACTTTGGTCCATCATTTCTATCCACTTCAATCTGTCTTGCAGTAAAATAGGTTGAAAGCTTCATCACTGATTATCTGTAAAACTGCAGCATGTTGAGTTTGAAAAAGCTCTTGAACGACTTCCTGTTCTCTAAACAGTACGAGCTGATTTCACTTTGTGCCATCAATCACACAACGAGAGCAGGCATCCCTGTTTTTCTAACAGCCGCGTATCTCGTTTTAGATCCAAACTCTCTTGTCTTCAGGTAAACCTGTTGTTTTTCCCACCGCCGGAGGTTTCAAAGCGCAGGAAGCTTCAGCTAAACGGGGTCAGCACCTGTCAATCAAACTTCCAGCGCCGCAGCAGCGTGAAAAGAGGAACGCGACTCCTGACTGACACCTGAAATTGTGGTTTTGTGAAGGTGTTGTGTTTGGTCTTGACGAGGCGTCGCGAGCCGCCTGACACTTTCAATTAGCAGCGGGTGTCGCTGAACGAGTGGGGGGGGGCATCAGAAATCATCTCGTCTCCCCGTCTCTCTGCTCATTAACCCATCGTTAGTGGCGATGTGTTGGGAAATTCAACAGCTGAGAGGATAATGGGCAGGTTATATTCTGTTGTTGGTCCAAAATAGCAACTAGCTATTCAGAAAATATTCAGATATAAATAAGGAAGACAGAAGAAGAAATCTAAGTATGTGTGTGTGTTATTCAGATGTTTCTGTCCCGTTTTAAGAGTAAACTCTGAAGTTCTGGAACATCTGGACCTCGACATTAACTTTTAAAAGCTTAGTCCTGCAGTGTGTTTGATGAACGCTGCTCTGACCAGGTCTGAAAGTCACATCACGTTAGAGACAAACAGCTAAGGAGGAAACAACAGACGCAAGTTTAATTAAGGCAGGAATTTAATACAATATATATTACAATATGTATTGAAGGAAAGCTAAAAGTCTCAGATATTTGATTAAAGACTAAGTTCACACTAAATCCACACTTCATCATACTATCTGTTGATCCTGGTCTCAGTCCACAGTGCCACCGCAGTACTTTGTCTTTCTTAACAGGAAATCCAGTAAAGCACAAAAACACCTGCACGCACTGCTTTCTGTGTGAGCGCACACGCCGACTGCATCGTGATGTGTGTCATCGCGGTCTGACACTGTCCTATTTCACAGTGTTGCAGAAGAAAAGCAGCAATTACATCACATTCGCTCACCAGATTGGCTCATCCAGGCTACTGTACCATGGCTACTTCTTCGTCTATAAACTGACGTTGTCTTGTACCTCACGCCCCTGAAGTACACGGTGATGTCACAAAATCCAGGAAGAGCTGAGAGCTTGTGACCAACAGTAGTTGTGTTGCAGTTAATAGTGAAACATGAGCCGTCACGCTGACTGAAACAGACCTGGAGTAGACGGGCAGGTGAATGTAGAGGGATGCTGGAACAAAGTACTGACTTCAGAGCATTTTCCTCAATATTTAAAGAGGTGTGGTCAAGCTGAACGGGGTGTTTAGTTGCTCTTCAAGTACTGCATTAAGTTACTTCCCACCACTGCTGCCTTGAAAGTAAAAAATCAATATGTGTTGAGTTGGAAAAGAACTCTTAATGAGTAAAAACATGTAAAAACCAACAGTGGGCAGGTGTGTTTACCTTGTAGTTTCGGCAGGTGGGGTTGAAAGCATTGGTACCGCAGGCGAACAGCGTCTCGTCGTTTCGGGGCACCAGCACTTTGACGTAGTTGTAGCACTCGTCCTGAAACACAAAAAACAAATCAACAAAATGTGACGAGCCTCATTCATCATAGAGTGATGCGGCACGATAAAATCTTATCTTTACGAGGACGAAACGTTGCCGTGAGAGTCTTTCTAATTTTATCTTCAGGGTCAGTGAACTTTAAAGAAGAAAGTATCAACGCCGCTCATTTATCAAGTCTGTCAGGGATGAAACATCTCCTAAAAGGGTTTAGAGTCTCTAAAACCATCAGAACCATCCATCCGTGAAAACAACAATACATGAAAACTGTAAGTTCAAATGGAGAAAAAGAAAAGACGAGGAAAGAGGAACAGTAGGTCTTAAAGGTAAAGGAAGCGGAAAAAGGAAACAAGAGGTGGATCAGAGACTCACGCTGTTCTTCCCTCTGACCGTACACTTGCTGACGTCTTTGGACCGCCACGTCAGCTTCTGAAACACAGGAAGAGGAATGACAGGATGTAATCTGGAGTGACACTCGTGCGTGAAAGATGTCATTTTCTCTGAGCTGTGGAGTCGACGCTCACGTCAAGAGCTTTATTGATGAGATATCAACGCGAGCTCGCAGGTGAGGAGGAATATGAGTCATATCTGACTGCAGAAGCCACAGGGAGGAAAATTACACCATCACAAACAAAAGAATACAGGCTGCTGACAAACCAAATGAAATGACTGTTGATTTGAAGCTTCTCAGAGGTTCAACATGTATCCCAAATATAAACAATCTTCATGAGACATTTGACTTTTGTCCTTTCAACAGCAGAGGTTCAAACAATCTCAACGGTGCCTCATTAGCTGATGGAGGTTGCCATGGAAATGGCTCTGCTGTCGTCACCTAAACTTCGGTCACGTGAGGGCAGGTGTTCGTTTCTGGTTCTATACTTAGATCGTGTGATGACAACCATCTCCATGACAACCGCTGATGAGAGTCAATAAAAAAGATAATAAGTGGTCCTTGAGTTAAACAGCAACAACAACAGCAGCTCTCTGCTGACCTCTGGGGGTTTAACTTGTCACCTTACTGCAGTGATGTAGAAGTGTACCCCAGGGTGTGTCAGTACACTGTGACATCACTATTAGGTGTGGTTATAAGTGCAACAAAGCACACAATAACTGCTAACATGATAGCCAGTTCGTCACATTATGGTGCAGACAGTCACAATAGCTCTCCAGGCTAACTGGGTTGCTAACTGTCAGTTTATCCTCCAGCAGAGCAGAGTTATATAAAGGCTGATGGTTCATAACAGCTAACTAGCCATCATAGCTCCCTCCATTTTGGCTCTTTGTTCCCTCAATGGTCAGCACGTCCAGATGCTTCTCTGTTGGTCAACAGCACAGATTTGCTTGTCAAACTTCACCAAAGTTGAACTGAGTTTCTCACAAATGTTCTCGTGTGACCAGTTCATTAAGCTGCGTTTAAGCCATGTGGGAGTTACTGCAATTACCAGTTTCTGAATGGTTGGTAAATGGCGCTCACGCACACATCCACGTTGTATTTACAAATGGGGAAAGTGGATTGTCCTGAAAGCTCCGATATATCTGACCCAACACTGAATAATAATAATAATCCTAATAATAACAATGTGGAAGTACCTGAAAAGTAAAAAGTAAAACATGGACGCCTCACATCAGTCAAACTCAGTCGTTGAAATAGTACAAGCGTCGCGAGCTGTCGCCTGCAAGTCATAAACAGCATTTCCACCATCATCCCACGTGAAGTGAACGTGTTCCCTCCGAAACTCGGAGGATAACAATGAAGATTATTTCTACCAGAGAGTAAGACTACAATCGGTGGAACTCTTGGTTTGAATGTTAAACATGAGTTCATCATTAAAAATGTAAAACTTTTCTCTAAAGACAAATGTACAGACGGAGAGAGAGACTGAGCAGGACCTGACGTGGACCCGGTCCGAGCCGCTGAGGCCGGATCACCGATAACGAGAGTAACAGCTCAACATCAAACAGCTGCTGTAGGCCGTCCCACAATGCACCGGGAGGGCCATTACTGCCAGGAGCCACCCTGTAACCTCCTCTCTTTGATGAGGAGGAGGAGGTGTGCAGATCAAAGGAAGCCTGTCCTTTGTGCTGCCTCACACGTGACCAGCTGCTGTCGTTTTCTTCCTCCGCTCGGATATTTACTGCGTCTATTGTGCAAAAACTAAAAAGGCTCTTTGCTGCGTTGTCAGCCGTCAGGTTTGATGCTGTTCTCGACGCTTTGAGGAAAGATTCTTCTGTAAGACGAAATCACAGAGTGGAGCTGCAGCACAGACGAGTCTGTGATGGTGAGTCAATGTTATTTTGTCTTATTATGACAGAAGAGAGTCTGCGCTGACCTCTGAGGGTGTGGTGAGCTGTGGCCTGTTGTAGCTGCAATGTGAAGTGCAAACACTAGGTGGCAGCCCAGCGGGGGTTTTAGCCTGGGTGTAGTTACTCTTTAAGGCATCTACAATCTATATTTTTATAATAACAATGTATGAAATTATAGGTGAAAACAATGTGACAATGTGAAAGGAGTCCCTGGTAGTTAGCGTATTATCAGCTATGTAGCCATAAAAGTATTTAAGACCTTTAGCATCGTTCAGATTTTCATGCAAGACAGCTGGAGACGGTTAACTCACAGAGTTAATGTTCAAATAAGAAGCTGCTTTAAGGCTGGAAAAAGAAAAAAGCTGCGACGAAAATCAATGACCCATTGTTTCAGTGTTACTGTAATTTACTATAAATTTCAAGAGGCTAGTCTGCCAATAACATCACTGTTAAATCGCATAAAAGCAGTGCTAAAGTGGAAGCAATGGTCTGTGGACATAATCGTCTTCTCTGTGGCCCACAGGTCGAGGTCGACAACACAACACACGAGATTCTGTATCTTCAAACCCGGAGCTGTAATCCAAAAATAAACGGATTATCATATCATTTTACTCACCAGCTGAGGTACGAACTCCTCTGAAGCCGTCGTCAGGTTCACTGCAAATACGTGATCCCTGCAGAGTTCAAGGCACAGAGTCAGCGCTCAACATGCAGAGTCAACAGATCTGAATTCATGTGCTGCTCCATGTTTCTGAGCTTTAACATGTGCATGTGTTCTCCCTGTCCTCACCTTTCCAAGTTTAGGATTCAGACTTTATTTCTACTGCAGCTGGTAATTTTCTACGTTTCCCAGAATGCCTCTCAACACCCCGAAGAAGACGGGATGAGCTTCATTACAAGCAACAGAGCAAAACGCTGAAATTCAAATCAGACCTAAGTAGCTGATTTACAGTTAAAATCCCAGAAAAAACACGACAAACAATGGGAGTTTGAACGTTGATCCAGATACAGACTTACTTACTGCCTTAAAACCAAACTTCCTAATCCTAATCATGGATTTCAAGGCACTCGAGAGTCCGTCAAACATACGATATCCACAATAAGGAAGGTGGGAAGTAACTTGCACCATTAATAGAAGATTGTACCTTCTATCTTCTTTCCACTTGAGAAAACGTTGCTCCAGATTTGCAGCTCAGACTCATGGATGTATCATAAGGACTGGATACCGAACCCAAAGATGGCGCCTATTCAGTCCAATAAGAATTGCTTGCCTGGAGCATACGGCAAAAAAGGTTCTAGCTTCCGGGTTTACTTCCGGGTATGCGGCCCACTGAATATACGCAGTAGTGTTTCTCCCGCTCAGCCCACAGACTTCACCTTGTGATGACGTCACTTTTCTCGAGGTGAGCTTTACAAAAGCCTCCATGGATCAAACATTCATAATAGAAAGAGTCATAACTGACCTCGAGGCGTCCTGTCAGCAGCTTTACAGACATCTCTTTTACAATGGCTGAGCGGCGGCACCATGTCAACGTCTTACTATAGATCCATGCTCAGACCTGAACTGGACTTCACTGAGTTCTTCTCTATTTTGTGCCACTTGGGACGTGTCTCTACAGTGGATTTCTTTCTGAATGACTGTTGAACGTTGTCGAACATTAAAATGGCAGCTCTCGACAGAAAGCCCCGGCTTTTTGATACGGAGAGGACTAAACCTCAAACCTCTGGATCTAACAATCTGTCTGATATCAAACTGGTGCTGCTGAAATGTCTGGATCAGATGTCATATTTGTGTGTTTACTGACCTGGCAGCGATGTACAACATGTGGTTGATGCGTAACAACCTCTGAAAGTCCAGGCCCAGACGCAGAGTGTCGTTGTCCTGAAGCAAACCTTGAAAACCTGGAAACTGATACGACTCTGCAGAGAGAGACAACACAGTAAACATTAAAGATATAAAAGACGGACGGATATTTTCTAACAAAACTCTCTTGTTCTTCATGTTTTAATGAATTTGAACCATTAAGATCTATTCAATCTAACAGGAAGTTAAAGGTGTTTAAAAGCAAAATGAAGAAAATATTGGTAAAGGGAACACGTGTGAATTAATTAAGTGAATTAAGTAAATTGGATTTGTTTTTTTTAATATCACATTTATTGATAAACACAAAGTCCAGTTTAATAATCAGCGCAAAACCAATGAGAGCCCAGTGAGTGGTGCATCCGTCCAATCAGATGAAGGAAGAGTTTATCTTTGTCATCACCATCAACCAATCAGCGTCTACTCACGCTCCGAGTTGACCGTGTTGATTGGCTCCAGGTCTTTGGGGAAGGGCGTGGTCGAGGCCGACTCAGACAGGAAACAGGAAGTGAGGATGAGTAGCAGCAGCAGTGGCGGCGTCTGCCGCCACGGTGACAGCCAATTGGTCGGAGCCATTTTGTAGGAGAGAGAGGGGAGGAGGGGGGCGGGGTGTGGTGATGTCAGCAGGTCATGGTGGGCGTCGGCTGTGAGGAAGAGGAAGACAGAGAGACACAGAGAGAGAGAGAGAGGGAGACGGGTTAGAGACAGTCTCCCAGGTCATCCTCTCTGTCTTCAGCTATAAATGATGAGGGATTAGCATTTAACCTAGCAGTTAGCCCTGTATTAACCAGGTATTAGCCGGATCACAGAGCAACCAATCAATTAAATGGATTAGCATTAGCTTAGCGTTGGCGTGTTTGTGTCGATGTTGACAGCGCGCACACACACACACACACACACACACACACACAAAAATATGGTGATGATACCACTTTGAAGTCAAACAGCTGTGAGATACTGAAGACATTAGGACGACTGCTTGTCAGAGAAACGTGGACGTTCTCTGAACAAGTCCAGTGTATTTTCTTTGATCAGCTTGATAACTTGTCTCTCAGAGATGGACACACAGAAAACAAAGACACTATCAAATGTGACACTGAGATATGAAGAGTTCACCTCTTGCTGAACACAATAAAACACAGAAAGTGTTCATGGCAGGATGAATGGTAGCTTCAGAGTTGGTGTGTAATCATGGAGGACACCATGTTTCAGCTGTCTAAAGAGGCGTCATAACAGCTCCAGCTTCACGTGTCTGAACCTCCACGTTCTTTTTACAAGTCTATTTCATTACAACACGCTTGATTTAAACCACATCTGAACCAAACTCTGTCAACCAAACAATACAGAACACTGTCCACCTCTCGACATGATTATTGTCCTTCGTGGACAGACAACTGTTTGAGAAAGACAAAGCCTTTCATGAATGAAAAGTTGCTGCTGCACTTCACACTTGTCCTCTCCAGTAACTCTTTCTGATTGGCCTGTGGGCTTCTGACCTCCGTCTTTCAGGTACATGCTAACGTACTCAGCCAACGGACGGCTTAGTTTCAGCAGAGAGAGAGAGATCACGCCTGAACCAGATCACACATCCACTTTGAACCATTCTGTAGAAGAAGGTTCTCGTGACGCGTTACATCGTGACACGAACGCCTCCTCCAGCGTCACTGGTCAGACGTCGAGGTGTAAATTACATTCGGGAAATGGGACACGGCATCAGATGAAATGTCTGGAACGAGGCCTAAATAAAGCCACCTTTTCTCCAAGGTGAGCTGTGTGTGTGTGTGTGTGTGTGTGTGTGTGTGTGTGTGTGTGTGTGTGTGTGTGTGTGTGTCAGTACTCGTTCATTAGACCAGGCAGTTTGTCTCAACCTCGTCTCACTGAATAAGAATTGACATCAGGGCAGCTTTGGCTCCGAGCAGCAAATTAATGATTTAAAGAATAAAACACACACACACACACACACACACACACACACACTCACACACACACTCTCTCTCACACACACACTCACACACACACACACACACACACTCACACACACACACACACACACACACACACACACACACACACACTGAAGAGGCTGTGGCTCTCAGAGAGGCTTTTCATATTTTCATTATTTGGTGGTAAAAGGCGTCAGAGAAATCCTCCAGGTTCGTTCAAGCCTCTGACTTATGGACAGCACTCCTGTCTGTCTGTGTCTGTCTGTCTGTCTGTCTCCTCCTGTCTGTCTGTGTCCGTCTGTCTGTCTGTCTGTCTGTGTCCTCCTGTCTGTCTGTGTCCGTCTGTCTGTGTCCTCCTGCCTGTCCTCCCCCAGACCAACCAATCACGTTGCAAAATAGTTATTTCTTAATCATTATGTAAAAATAGTTTTCCAGCGTGTCCAATTTGCAAACAGGACAACAGTGTTTTTGTTGAGTTCCTGTGACAAACCCCTCCAAGTCAACGTCAGCTGTGTGGACAGAGACTCCTACCACCTGTATATACCTGTATATACCTGTTACACCTGTATTCATCTGTACTGCAGCGTGGTGATATCTGTACGTTTAAAGTCCACATGGTTAAAAACATGAAGCTTCACTTCAGACAAACGAATATTGGATTTACACTCTGAGATCAAACTTTATCTTCCAGAAGTTATTCTTTTCCAAACTCCACAGAGACATCAGAGTTCTCCAGGACGCTGACGGGACGCTGAGGGGACGCTGACGGGACGCTGAGGGGACGCTCAACATTACGTTGTTAATGTTCTGGATGTTGGAGTTATTTTACACTTTAGTTCCTTACAAATGTTGAAAGATTCAATCCAGATTTATTGTATTGAATCTGCTCCTGAATGATCTTAAACATACAGTGTGTTTCTGCTTCTGTACGTCAGTCTGAGCATCATCAGTAAACACCACTGTGTGTGTGTGTGTGTGTGTGTGTGTGTGTGTGTGTTAGCTTGGAGCTCTTAGCACTCATGTACCTCCTGCTCACCTCCTCCACTCACACCTCTGTAATGGAGGAGAGGAGAGTGTTAACAGGAGTTAGAGTGGCTGCTTCACATGACTGCTGCGGTTTCTTATGAGGAGGAGGAGGAGGAGGAGGAGGAGGAGGAGGAGGAGGAGGAAGGAAGGAGGGCAGAAGAACACTGATGATATTTTCAGATCAAGACAGATAAGGCAAGAGGGGCAGAAGGATGAAGGAAGGAGAAAAAGATAGGAGGTTCAAGGGAGTGACTCCTGCTGTTTCTTCTTTTTTAGTTCATTACTAGACCAGAGAGGAAGAGGAGGAGGAGGAGGAGAGCTTGTCACCTCTGGGGCCGCCTCTCTCCTTTTCATTTGTCATTTAGTATGACAGAACGAGGCAGGAGAGGTGAGGAGACGACAGGCAGGAGGTGATGAAAGAGGAGAGGAGAGCTGCCTTCACCTTCATGCCTCCTTCTTTTCTGCTTTGTCACTGTGTGACATAACAGGAGTGGAGGAGGAGGAGGAGGAGGAAGAGGAGGAAATGAGAGCATGAAAAGGTGAGGGGAGAGGGGAGAAAAGGAGGTAACAGGTGACCCTGTTTGGGTAGAGAAGGAGAGGTTAGGACAGAAACACCATCTCTATTCTCTGCTGGTTCTGTCTCTCACACAGACTCCAGATCAGTCTGTCACTTTGTTTTTCACCAACTGAACACAGTTGTTATTCTGCAACAGTCAGCTTCAGAGAGGAGGAGGAGAGGAGAGGAGGAGAGGAGGAGGAGAGAGGAGGAGAGAGGAGGAGAGAGGAGGAGGAGAGAGGAGGAGGAGGAGAGGAGGAGAGAGTAGGAGGAGAGAGGAGAGGAGAGGAGGAGGAGGAGGAGAGAGGAGGAGAGAGGAGGAGGAGGGAGGAGAGGAGGAGAGGAGGAGGAGGAGAGGAGAGGAGAGAGGAGGAGGAGGGAGGAGAGGAGGAGAGGAGGAGGAGGAGAGGAGAGGAGAGAGGAGGAGGAGAGAGGAGGAGAGAGGAGGAGGAGGAGAGGAGAGGAGGAGAGGAGGAGGAGGAGAGGAGAGGAGAGAGGAGGAGGAGGGAGGAGAGGAGGAGAGGAGGAGGAGGAGAGGAGAGAGGAGGAGGAGAGAGGAGGAGAGAGGAGGAGGAGGAGAGGAGAGAGGAGGAGGAGGAGAGGAGAGGAGAGAGGAGGAGGAGAGAGGAGAGGAGGAGAGAGTAGGAGGAGAGAGGAGAGGAGAGGAGAGGAGAGGAGGAGAGGAGGAGAGGTTAGGGGAGAGGGGAGAAAAGGAGGTAACAGGTGACCCTGTTTGGGTAGAGAAGGAGAGGTTAGGACAGAAACACCATCTCTATTCTCTGCTGGTTCTGTCTCTCACACAGACTCCAGATCAGTCTGTCACTTTGTTTTTCACCAACTGAACACAGTTGTTATTCTGCAACAGTCAGCTTCAGAGAGGAGGAGGAGAGGAGAGGAGCGGAGGAGGAGGAGAGAGGAGAGGAGGGGAGGGGAGGAGGAGGAGGAGAGGAGAGAGGAGGAGAGGAGGAGGAGGAGGAGGAGAGGAGAGAGGAGGAGAGGAGGAGGAGAGGAGAGAGGAGGAGAGGAGGAGGAGGAGGAGGAGGAGAGGAGAGGAGAGATGAGAGAGGAGAGAGGAGAGGAGGAGGAGAGGAGAGGAGAGGAGGGGAGGAGGAGGGGAGGAGGAGGAGAGGAGAGAGGAGAGAGGAGAGGAGGAGAGGAGAGAGGAGAGAGGAGGAGAGAAGGAGGAGGAGGAGGAGGAGAGAGGAGGAGGAGGAGGAGGAGAGAGGAGAGAGAGGAGGAGGAGGAGAGGAGAGAGGAGAGACAGACAGTGACAGAGACAGACAGACAGACAGACAGACAGACAGACAGAGATAGACAGACAGACAGACAGACAGACAGACAGAGACAGACAGACAGACAGACAGAGACAGACAGAGACAGACGGACAGACAGAGACAGACAGAGACAGACAGAGACAGACGGACAGACAGAGACAGACAGACAGACGGACAGACAGAGACAGAGACAGACAGACAGACGGACAGACAGAGACAGACAGAGACAGACAGACAGAGACAGACAGACAGACAGAGACAGACAGACAGACGGACAGACAGAGACAGACAGAGACAGACAGACAGAGACAGACAGACAGACAGAGACAGACAGACAGACAGACAGACAGACAGACAGACAGACAGACAGACAGACAGACAGACAGACAGACGGACAGACAGAGACAGACAGACA
>NC_092195.1:21696273-21711273 GCF_043641665.1 Enoplosus armatus
TGACTGACTGAAATGAAATGAAATGGTGGTCCAGCAACAGCAAGATGTGTCACTGCCAAACAATCAGTGAGATCTGGGTTAGACCTGGATCTGTGCTGGACCTGGAAAACACAGGTCCAGCTTTTCAATTGTATTGTTGGAACTCACAGAACTTTAATTTAACTTTCTTACTTGTTAAGTTTCTCTGCATTTACTTGTTTATTCATATGGACACGTGTGTGTCCACATATAGCCACTGTGAGTAAAACTGAGCTCACTGTCAACTTACACACTTATGTTGTCGGTTCAAGCTTCATTCAGAGCAACAGGATTTTATTTGTAATTCTAGTTGACACCGAATCTGTCTGACTGATTGTAGGAGAAATGTGTCTGAAATGATCTGAAGTTGTCGTTTAATAATAATTATAAACAGCTTTAATTAAACGTCCATCTTGGCTTCCAAAAACCAGCTAATTGGATTTGTTCACCCGGAGGCTTGCAGATCGAGTCTCTGGAGGGTTCGTATCTCGTCTGATGGCAGAAATCCAGATCGACTGAAATCTAATCAGCCGTTCTTTGGCCTGAAGCCGTCGAGACGCAGAATCAACACACAAACGCTGGATCAACACGCAGAGAGGAGATTAAAGACCCGATGCTTCCTTCCTTTGGTGCCGTTTGATTTTAAAGAGCATGAAGAAGAGAGCGACTTCACTTTCAGCTGTTCAGTGGAAACGCGTCTGAACAGCAGCCTTCGTCTCCTCTCAGCTGTTTGTCTTAACGCAGCCAAACTGTCGCCGCAGGAAGTTAACCTTTCCTAACGCTAATGAGAGCCATTAAGACGAGCGGCGGCCAATTAGAGGCGACCTCCTTCATCGAGGTCAAACAGTGGAGGATCATGGGAGAACGCAGAGTCAGATACACGGCGATCACCGCCGACAGTAACCCACAGACCTGATGACGAGTACGGCAGCCAATCAGAGTCTCTGTGGACACTGAACACGTGAATGCATCGATACCTTTCAGTCATAGCAGATCAATAACTGAAGCTGATCAACTTGAATCCCATGAATCACAGAACCGGCTTTTCTTTTTGATGTTTGATGCATTTCTGAACTTTAAGTGAAGAACTATTGAAACACAAACATGCTCCACACTGTCGCTCTTAAATCTGAGCCTCTGATTGGCCCTGAGCTCAGTGGTCTCCATGGTTACCGCCATGATGGTTTACAGCTTCCTGGTTTTCAGTCATTCAACATATCAAACCTATCATCCACACACACACACAGACAGACAGACAGACAGACAGACAGACAGACAGACAGACAGACAGGCTCTGTTTGTAGTAAACTAATCCCACGTGGAGGTTAATCCACTGTCAGTGTCTCTCTCTCTCTTTACTTTCATCACCACCTTCAGTTCTTCCTCTGCTCCTCTTCTGTTTAACCACCCGTCTCTCTCTTCATGTCTCTCTCTCTTGCTGTCTCTCTCTTCATGTCTCTCTCTCTTGCTGTCTCTCTCTTCGTGTCTCTCTCTTCGTGTCTCTCTCTCTTTGTGTCTCTCTCTTCATGTCTCTCTCTCTTGCTGTCTGTCTCTTTGTGTCTCTCTCTTGCTGTCTGTCTCTTTGTGTCTCTCTCTCTTGCTGTCTCTCTCTTCATGTCCTCGTCCCCGTGGCGACGAGAAGGCCTCCACCCCCTGGTCGTCCTCCTCTCCCCCTCCTCTTCCTCCTCTTCCTGCTTGATTTCCCTCCCTCTTTCTTGTTTCTATGTCCCTCCATCTTTTCTTTTCTTGATTCACGTTGTTTCTTTGTCCTCTCAGTTCCACCATCGTCTTCATTTTCTAATCAACTTATCGATTGAATCATGTTTTCCTTTTAACTAATGAAATGTCTTATTCATTACTTTAAAGTCTTCCTCGTCTTCATCACTCCGCTCTGCTAATGAACATTCACATCGTTACCTTCGTCTTCTCTGTCTGTCCTCCATCCCTTCATCTCTTTGTCTTCTATCATCAGAGGTCTAAAACTCATTTTTTATTTGAAAAATGATCCATGTTACAGGTAAGATACAGAGTAAATATGTAAATAAAATCCAGCAGAGCATCACGAGGTGCTGACTGAACACATGAAATCATCATCATCATCGTCGTCGTCTCTCTACCAAATAACAACAAAGTGTGAATGAGTCTTTTTTAGATCTTTCTCCCTCTGAGACGTTCCATCATTTCTTTCTGTCTTGATTTTTCTTTCAAGCGAAGCTTCGACAGCATCAGAGCGTCGAGCTGTCAGACGGAGAACAGGAGCGTTCTAATCACAGGAGAGTCATCCACTCAAACTCCAAGACAGAAAAACATCCAAAATTACAGCCTTCACATTAAACTTCACTGAAAGCAATCATGCAGCATTGTTCTGCACGGCTCTGCTTTTACAGATGACTGATTGGAAAACTGCAGGTTTTCTTTGTGTTAATGATTCAGTCGCTGCGACCTCACTGCTCCCTGATCAGTTACTCATGTCTTGTCCTTCCGTCGTCCTTCAGGAGGCCTCGGGTTTGTTGGATCGGAGACCTTCTGAATATAAAACTTCACGTCATATTCTGATCATCGGTCCATCGTCGAAGCCCTCGACAGGACTGCTGAGTTTTTGCGGCCGAAACACGTCGGCTGTTTACGTTCCTCCTTTAAATGATCACACGGGTGAGATGTTGTCATCAGCTCCTGCTCTCCTCTTGAGGTGACAGGAAGTGCGACTAACTGAACACGCTGTGACGTCAGAGAGGACAAGCACTCCAACTACTGAGGATGCAGCTGATATTCTGAGTGTTTCCTGCAGTTTGAAGTTCAGCAGCAAGAAAAGGAGGAAAAGTTTTCTATCAGACAGACTCTAAGAGACTTCCTGATGTCAGAGGTCAGAGAGATCACAGACGGAGAAAAGTGTTGCCAACAACAAACAACATCCACTTAATTGGTGCTTTCCCCTGCGGCCTGGAGGTCAGAGGTCACGGCTGACTCAAAAACACACCGACGGGGTTCAGAGCAGACCGGACTCAAACTAGGCCGGCTGTCCTTCCTGTAGCGTGGGGTCGAGGGTTCCAGGTCGAAGAGGTCAACTGATTCCCAGCACAGCAGCCAACCGCCAAGGGGGGGGGGGGGGCAACAGGCTCTGAGATCGCTGCGGCCTGATTGGTGGAGGGGTAACGGAGCCGGGACCTGGTTTGAACTCTTGTCCTCCAACACTTCATCAAAACTAGAAAAAAACAATATATAATAAACTGCATGTTCATGTCGCAGATGCGGATTCGAGCTTTGCTTATTAAGGTTGAACAGCCTCGAAATGTTACACTACTTTACCTCATCATGCCAATCCTACACATCCGTGGAAATGAATTCTAAATTGATTTTCATAGAGATGAACTGGAAAGCTGAAGTGAAAATAAATAACAAGCTGCCTGACAGGAAGCTCCATGACGTCTTTGGCCAGATTAGGTTTTTTCTGGTTGCAATAACTGAAAGATGTTGGTGAAACAGAAAGACGACGGCAAGAAAACAAGTTTTCCCAGCGAGCTCTCAGCTGTGCAGACGGTGTTTTATTTCACCGACACTTGCTTTGGTAAATAATAACAGTGACTAACTGCTAACAGCTCGGCCTGCAGCGGGTTTTAAATCTCTGTTAAAGCCTCTGATTTGAACCGTCTCCAGCAGGACTGAACTGCAGCAGCCGAGCGCCGTCTCCATCTGTCGCTCATCCTTCACTCGTCAGCCGACGGAGCCTCCGTCACCGAGGGAACAATGCCACCTGGACGTGACCTGAACGAGACCTGAACGCTAATGATGTCATGTAATGCCACGCCAGGACCACACAGTGTATTCAGTTCATGTCACAGTGGACGCAGGTGTGTTCAGTACACGCTGACATCACTGCTGGGCGTGTTTACAGGTGCAACAGACAAACAGAGCTAAATGAAGAGCTCTGGTTCTTTTTATAGCTCAACAATGAGTTTACTACAACACCACAGAAGAAGAAGTAATATCGTGCCTCTCGGGGACGTTAGACTGTTCGCTTCAGAGCTGCAGAGGAAACAGGATTACAGTGGATTCATACACACCGGATTATCTAGGTGTGTGTGTGTGTGTGTGTGTGTGTGTATTAAACTATGACAGAAGGTTAAAGTAAGATCATGTCACAGTCAAACTGTTCACTTCGTGTTTGTATTCTAAACACTTCGACACTCGTCATGAAAACAGCAACACAAACTACACACGAACTGAAGGTTAAATGATCTGATCTGAAGCTTCTGAAGGAGGAAAAACAGTCATTTCCTATTCTGACCATTTAAAACTAACGACACACACACACACACACACACACACACACTTACACACTCACACACACACACACACACACACACACACTTACACACACACACACACACACACACACATCTCATCCCTGTTCAGCTCCTCGGATGCTGGTTTCCATGGAGATGTGTCTCGCCTCCTCCCCCCTAGCCAATTACATCTCTCCAGGAAGTTCAAAGACGACCAATGGGGGCACAGCTTCAAGTCGGGAGTTATTTTTAACCACCATGCGAGTGAGACAGACAGAGAGACAGACAGCCAGACAGAAAGACAGACACACAGGCAGACAGACAGGCAGACAGACACAGAGACAGACAGACAGGCAGACACACAGACAGACAGGCACGCAGACAGACAGACAGACAGACAGACACAGACACAGACACACAGACAGACACAGAGACAGACAGACAGGCAGACACACAGACACAGACACACAGACAGACATACAGACAGACAGACAGACAGACAGACACAGAGACATACAGACAGACAGACACAGAGACAGACAGACATACAGACAGACACAGAGACAGACAGACAGACAGACAGACAGACAGACAGACTCAGACACAGACACACAGACAGACACAGAGAGAGACAGACAGACAGACACAGAGACAGACAGACATACAGACAGACACAGAGACAGACAGACAGACAGACATACAGACAGACAGACAGACAGACAGACACAGAGACAGACAGACATACAGACAGACACAGAGACAGACAGACAGACAGACAGACAGACAGACTCAGACACAGACACACAGACAGACACAGAGAGAGACAGACAGACAGACAGACAGACACACACAGAGACATACAGACAGACAGACACAGACACACAGACACACAGACAGACAGACAGACCGACAGACAGACACACAGACAGACGTAGTGCTCGTGTCTCTGTCCTTTAACATTTAGTCGCTGCAGACTGAACTTTGCAGTGAAACTCATCATAAAAACAGGGGACGAGGTCTTCATAAAGAACTGTGGGGGTTGTTTAAAACTAGTGGTTTTGTCAAACTGCAGTTAAACATTTGGTGACAGCAGCGTGCAGATCTGCTCAGGTATTCCTTCTCACATCACCGCCGGGCTAAACTGAGCGCGGTTGTATCCTATCATCTAAAATAACGGCCTGACAGCAGGTCTGGGTGATTTTCACAGCGCTGAAGTGGCCAATTTTCCCCCGTCGGCCGTCCTGCAGCTCCCAGACAGGCCGAGCGAATCTGAAATACACCGAAGCAAAGCTGCAGAAAAGCTAAAAAGCTGCTCTGTCAGATGTTTCACAGCCTGGAGATTCGTCTCTTCTGTCGACAGGAGAAGAAAAAAAACACCTGAGAGTTTAAATCTGTGAGCAGGAAGATGCTGGTCTGGATTCTCAGGCTTCAGGCTTCAAATGGCTTCAAAATGGAGCCAAACCTGACTGTCCAGACCCAGAATTTAAACACTGACATTTAAACCCAGCCTAAACCCACACTCGACTAACCTGGCCTAAACTAGACCTACAAAAACCCAGCTAATGTCAGGCTCAACTCAGGCAAAAACAACTAAATCAAGCCTAAACCCGGGATAAACCGTGGTTAAAACAAACTGAACCCAGTTTAAACACAGCACACAGTCAGAACAAAGATTAACCTGGGCAACAAATGAACTAAGGAGGGAGGAGGGAGAGGACGAGGAGGTGGGGGGGGAGGAGGAGCGTACGGCGTCCATACAGGGAAACACTGCTGCTCAGAAGGATAAACCCAACACACACACTTACATCCTCCTGTTTTACCTGACTCACACACTTGTCGACATTTATTATTTATTTATTTATTCTTTTATTTTTGTAGCAGAACACACACTCACACACACACACACACACACACACACACACACACACTCACACACACTCACACACAGCGTGACATTTCCTGCTGGGCGACATCTCTCAGACTAACAAGCTCTGGAACAGCAGCACTAACAAAGACAGATCGGCTGATGACAACACACTGAATGTCAGCGTGTGTGTGTGTGTGTGTGTGTGTGTGTGTGTGTGTGACTCACTCGGCCGTTTGTTGGATTACAGGCCAAATCATTTGATTGACAAGACGATTGATCCTGATTGAAACCAGAGTCTGAAAATTCTTGTGACTCAATTTCTGAGACATATTTTATCAGGAAGGACATTTTCTCTTCTGGAGAAATTTAGACTTTTCTTCCCAAAAACATCCAAAACGTGAAGTCGAGATCAGGCTGATCAGCTGATATGATTATGACACACACACTGAGTCTGTTCGTTTGTTGAACTGACTCTGACATCAGCATCTGATCTGATCCGGACCGATCAGGACTTTAAACTGGACTCTCTGTTCGCTCTCTTTCTGGTCTGTCTGCTGCTGAGCGGCTCGTCTGAACACGACGCCGTGAGGACTGAGAGTGAAGCAGAACCAACAGAACCCGTGTTTACTGTGCATCAGTCATGAATGAGACTTGATCAACTTTATAAGCTGTGCTGCTGCGAGGAGACGTGATGCTGCTGAAGATGTTAACATGTAGATTCAAGAGAGGAGAGATCACGTGACAGCATCACTAACACACTGAACACAGAGCTGCGACGACTCTGCTGAACATCCTGTATCTGCACAAACTGGCTGTATACCACACACGCACACACACACGCACACACACACACGCACGCACACACCCACACACACATACACACACACACACACACACACACACACACACACACACACACACGCACGCACACACACTCTTCCTCCTGGTCAAACTGACTGCAGTCCAGAGCAGCCGAGCAAAGAGCCGAGAGCCCATCAGATCTGAGCTCCATTAATTTGTCCTTCCAATAACGTCAGACACACCGCCGGCTCTTAAATACTCAACACACAAGAGACTCTGCCTCTGAGTGTGTGTGTGTGTGTGTGTGTGTGCGCCCGCCCACACACACACACACACACACACACACACTCAGAGGCACAAACATAATAAAGGCCACACATGGGCTGGCAGGTAGGCACGATGCAGGAATAATAAACTGCCTGCCAAACTGTGTCTGCACACACACGTACACATACACACACACATACACGCGTGCACACACACACACACACACACACACACACACAGTGTGTGTTATCTGGCAGGGTGTTGACATGTCTCTCCTGCAGGCTGCAGAGCTGCTGCAGATCTTAATGCAGAACCAGGAGAGAAGACTTGAACAGCAGCTCACAGAGCTGAACTGATCCGGATTCCTCAGGAGGACAGAAAACCTGGAAAAGCTGGTCTAACAGTCTGTGCACACATGAAGTACATGTTTATTTGTCTGCTGCATCATAGAAGGTGAACTAACTCTTTGTAAAGCGGCCTCAGTAGAACCCTGACGTCACCACAGGGACACGACAACTATTTTAAAATTGAATCTTAAGTCTGGACCTGCAAAGACCTTTACTCGATGTTCTGAATCTATGCTGCACATTTTCTTTCTGTCACAGAGTAGAAGCATCTGAAACCCAGAGTCCACTTCACCAACAACAACAAGAGGACCTGAGAGTCCTGACCTGCCTGCCTCCATCTGATCCTCCATATCAGAGCTCCGCCTGCACCTCCATCACTCCATCTCTCCACTGTATCAGCCTCTCTGCTCTGCAGCAACACGTTCTGCTTCACTGCCAGCGATATGAGCAGACGCTAGTCCACTCAACAGTCTGATCCCCCTGCTGAGCATGCTGGGAGACTGTGGCTGCCGTGGCAACCGAAAGATAGAAGGAAAGAATCTGGGAGGAAGAGAGCGAAGAAAGAAGAAGAGAGAAAGCAACGATGAAGGTGAAACGGGTGGAGAGATAAAAGCAGAAAGAACATATGAAGGAAGCACCAGGAGAGGAGGAAGGAGGGAGGAAAGGAGGGAGGGAAGGAAGGAGGGAAGGAGGGAGGAAGGAGGGAGGGAAGGAAGGAGGGAGGGAAGGAAGGAGGGAAGAAAGGAAGGAGGGAAGGAGAGGATAAAGGATGAAGGGATGAGACAGAGATGAGACGGCGACACTCAGTCTAAACCTGCGGGAAATCTGATTTACAGAGATCTGACGACACAGCAGGACACACACACACACACACACACACACACACACACACACACGGGGGCTCTCTCCCGTTGGTTAATCCGCTCTCGGCCTCCCCTCTCTGGGATTAGAGCGTCCCTGGAGGCCCCGGAGATCAGGAGGAACATTCAGCACACCTCACCTCCACGCAGACCTCAGATCAGGTCTATCAAGTCAGTTTTAATTGATCAATTATAAAACCTGATCTATATCCAGTTATTGTTTTTTTCATGACCGACTGTACTGTGTTCAAACATGAGAAGGTTTCAAAAACAGAAAGCTGCAGCTGCTCCAGTCCGTCAACAAACACATTAACATGTACTTCAGTTCTGCAGGGGCCTAAAACTGGACCTGAGACCCGACCCCGGACTCTACTGGTATCGCCACATTTGAGACCACAAACCGGACCCAAGACCTGAAGCGACTGACTCGGAGACGACTGAGTCACAGAGATGCTGCCGTCCTCCTCGGTTTGTTAACTTTCAGCTGCTGCTTGATCCAGAAACAGACAATGAAAGCATATCCATCAAATTCCCAAAAGGTTCGACCTCTGCAGACTTCAGCTCTGTGCGGGACAGAATCACAAACACAGGTTGACATGGACCCAAATTTAACTCTGCAGATCAATATCGGAGTATTTTTCTCTGGACGGCAGGTGTCATCCTTCCATTGGAGAGAGCAGATGTATTTTAACTTTAACAGAAGAACAAAGTCCCGTCAGGATCAATCGTTCTTTTTAACGAATCAAATCTACCGACTGGCAAAGCGTTTAAAGATGGTGAAACAGCAGAGACACCTGAGACAGAGGAGACAGTTTGGTGGAACAGTTGATCATTTCTTGCTGTTTAACCAGAAAACAGTTTTGGGGCTTTTTTGTCCCACAGGCATCTGAGGCGAGGACGCAGTAAAGCCTCCCACCTGTGTGTGCTGTCTGCTGGCTCCCTGATTTGGGTCGTGTTCAGACAAGTTAACCTGGGAAATTCTCCATCTCGGCTCCGGTACAACTCACCATCTGGCAGATTAGCTGTTAAAACTCAGTGAAGTGAAGTTAAGCGGCGCTGGCAGCCTCACCGCTGCATACTTTACATTTGGAGGAGTGGGAAGTTTTTAATTTGCTCCCAAAAGTTGATTTTTCATAGAAGCTCTGCGACGGTTTAATCAGGCCAAACACTGCAGCTGCACATAATAGTCCTATAATTGTGTTTTTCATTTCCATTTCCATTTAAGTAAAGACACATTCAGATCAGAAACAGTATGCGTGATGGTAAAACCAGAGAAAGTAAGAATGAGGACAGTTTCCCTTTTCCCACGGTACAACCATCAGACGATGAACATGCTGCTGTGAAATGGCAGAAAAAAACCCCAATAAATCTGACTTCCAGAACCACGACTCAGCCCACCTTTAACCAGTCTTTAGATGAGCCCCAACTGGACCAGACCAAAGCTACAGCTCAACCTTTGCAGATGGTGCATCGCATTTGGGCAAGTTGGTCCACAACCCAAAATGCTGACTGCTGATCTGCAGGTCAAAGGTTGGAGTCACATGAAAAGAGGTTTTTGTTGAACGTACCTGGCGAGGAGGGACGGTCACACATGGAAACACAGTCATGTTAGTTCACACTACATTTAGTTACAGTCAAGAGACCAGATAGCGGCACGATAATCACACACACGGTTGGTGCGTATACTCCTACATAGCAGCTAACAGCTAGCGTCTGTGCAGTCGGTACAGTGGATGGCAGCAGCATCGACATAGCATTGAACTAAAGACGTAGACGTGAATTTAGCCTTTCGACAACTTTTGTTCAATGCTTCCTGTTCCACTGCTTCTCATGAGTGCTGAATCTACAATCTAAAATACAACCTAGATAAATAATGACAACTACTGTCTGACCCAACCAAACCAAAACTAGACAGGATCCATGTTGCAATAATCAGCTGTCCATCACTCAAGATATTCTCTATTTTTGTTTCTTCTTTTTTTGAAGTGATCAAAGCACCATCGTCTGCGTAGAGACAGAGATCACATGAGTGAGCAGGTTTTCAATAAGGAACATACAACTAAAATAATACTGGCCACAATACACTTCCTTGGGGAACGCCACAAGTTACAGATTTAGGACTAGAAAGCACCTACATAGTTCATAAAGTAAGAACATAGATAATGTGTAGACCAAAGTATAAATACAATAATAATAATTAATAATAATAATGTATATTTAAAATAAAAAACTTTTAAAAAAGCACAAAAGGCTAACGTCAAAGCTAACAGGTCAAAGTCCAGCTGATTAGATTGAGGTAACAACTATAACTGTTGTCTGTTGGCCCCCTCAGGACGTATTTCACATTATTTCCCTGTTAGTGGTCGAACAGGCGAGTGAGTCTTGGTGTGTAATGAGCAGCAGTTATGGATGATCAATACAGGGCAGATTGGACTGTAAATGTCAGGAAGCAGTTTAGGCTCTAAACAGCTGAAGAGCAGCACCGCCGGCCTCAAACCAACACAAACTGCTGCTGCTGTTAACACAGAAACAGGTCAACAGACAGCAGCTGAACACGCAGAGGTGCAGCGTTACAGCCTCAAACTGTCAGAACAACACGTTATCAGCTCTGACTGGCAGCTCAACATTTGGAAATACTTTGAGTTCGGAAGGTTTTAGAAAGAGAGGATGGATCTGCAAAGTGTGTGTGTGTGTTTTAAGACAAACACACACACACACAGAAGATGTTTAAATGTATGCAGCTGGTGTTTCTGGAGGCTGTCAGAGCTGAATGTCTCTCTGACAGCTACAACACTGAAACACTCAGATACAGCAGCCGTGACTGTGTGTGTGTGTGTGTGTGTGCGTGTGTGTGTGTGTGTGTGTGCGTGTGTGTGTGTGGGTGCGTGTGTGTGTGTGTGTGCGTGTGTGTGTGTGGGTGTGTGTGCGTGTGTGTGTGTGTGTGTGCGTGTCAAAAGTTTCTCAGATATGTGCAACATCGCCTCACTCACCTTATTTCAACTGAAGAAAAATGCTTAAAAAAGGTAAATGTTAAAATGAACTCCAACTCCCAGAATTCATTCTTTTGTTCAGTTACATGTGTTTGTAATTCATTGGTTCAATATCTAAACCGAGAGCCGACTCCAAGGCATGATGGGAAACCACCGAGACGAACGGCCATTACAGCAGCTGTACAGTGTGTGTGTGTGTGTGTGTGTGTGTGTGATGCTAATGATCCAGCGCCTGAAAGGAGAACAAGGAGGGAGGGAAGGAAGGAAGGAAGTAGGAAGTGAGGAAGTGCCAGAGAATAAATCACCGAGATGAGAGGAGGGAACAATGTTGGGTGAGTGTGTCTGCCTCTCTGACAGTGCTGATCAGTAGAATCAGCTGCAACGATTGGTCGATAATTAATCAGCAACACTCAGTGGCCACTTTATTAGGTACACCCGTACAATCTAATGCAATCCAATACTGACTCTTATGAAGCCTTTAATGAGGTGCTTCAGATCCTCTGCCCCCCCCCCCTCATATAATGTAGTCCAGTACAACACCTTTCACTATGAGCTCGGTAATAAAGATATGAATCATTTCACTTTTAGTTTCAGCTTCTTAAATGTGATGATTTCCTGCTTTTCTTTGTCATTTATGATAGAAAAAACGAATATCTGGGTTTTTTGGATGATGGTTGTAGAAAACAAGGAATCTAAAAACGTCTTCTTGGTAAATTATGAAGGAAGCATTTTCCACCATTTTCTAATATTTTAAGGAGAAAACAATGAGCAGATTCAGAGATAATAGAAATCCATTCGAGTCACTGAGAGTCTGTACTCTGATCCTGAGGATGTTTCTGTTCTCAGAAGTTTCTATCTTCGGGCCAAAGCTTGTGTAGAAAATCTGCCTTTGTAATTTGACATTTTTGGCACACAGACGAGTTATTGTGTTATTCTTGTGTTACTGAGTGTTTGTGTTGTTTTTACTGCACCTTGTTGGCTCTAAAATATTGACTGCTTCTATTATAATGTCTTTTACTATCATGTGAGAGTTGTTGGACTGTGAAAACATCAGGGCTAATATTTAATCAAACAAGCGCTTTATAAAAAACAACATGAGAATAAAATGATAAAAGACGTTTTCAATAAAAGGCCACCGTCCAAATAAAGAATCCATGTTGTGCTGCGGCCAGTTGCTTCCTGTCCGCCTCGCTTATATTTGAAGAACACTCTTCATCTGGGTGTCAGTAGGAGCTGCCGGCCGGCGTCGCTCCGCTGACGGTGAACAGGAGCTGGCTCTCACACTCACTCAGCTTTTACAGCCATTTTCCCATTTTCTGCTCCATCACTGCCAACATAAAAACCTCAGCGACAGAACGAGCTCCACTCCTACAGCTCGCTCTCTCTCTCTCTTTGTGCGTCAGCCGAGGAGAATTTCATGCTCTCATTTCCTCTGAACAGACGTTCAGCTTATTTTCCTCAAAACAACAAAGTCCACGTTACACTTGTGATTCGGACTGCAGTTAATGAACGCTGGGAGCGAACAATGAAGTCCTCGAAGTGTTAAAGCTGTTATTATTCTGCGCTCGAATGCCAGGAACCAAACGAAGACTTCACTTGAACCAAAGGAGCAACTGAAGAACAGAATCCGCTTCATATCAAAGAGGTTCAGGTCAGAAAAGAGATCCCTGAGATGATGACTTGCTCTCTGTCTCACTGTCTGACGGCCTCCAGCTCACACAGTGTCGTGTTAACCTCACGAGATATCCTGTTCCTGTCATGTGGCTCTAGAAACACGTACAAAGTCATTGTTTAGTCACTTTTGTCCAAAAGGTTAAAGAGTTTCAGTGAATCAGTTTCTTCTTTCAAGTCGACCTGAAACTTGAATCCTCCTCCTCTGTGATGATGAAGCAACAACAAACAGAATAAAACACTTCCGGACATATTTGTGGAAACAGCGTCCCATGGCAACGGTTGACTGACACCTGAGAGCATGTGTTGCTCGGAGACGCACTGACTGTATCTCCACTGACAAAGCCACCATGCTGCTAAACTAGTTAGCCTAGCCTGCTAACATTAGCACTGATTCTCACTTGAAGTCACTTCAGATTAATGTGACTTCAACCTGCTGAGTCATCAGTAGCTCTCACACACGGGGGAGCTAGTGTTAGCTATCTGACACACACACACACACACACACACACACACACACACACACACACACACACGTCACGGCTCTGCATTCATGACACTATGAAACTGCTATTTAACTGCAATCTGGAGTATAAACATCAGCTGGTCCCTCATTGTGTGTGTGTGTGTGTGTGTGTGTGTGTGTGTGTGTGTGTGTGTGTGTGTGTTGATGGCCTGTCGTCTGTTTTTTTTTTGCTGCCTCATTTCAGATAAATAGACACATCAGAGAGAAAATTAACACTGATGGAGAGAGAGAGAGGCTGTTAATTAGAAAAGACGGAGGGAGGAGGAAGAAGAAGACGGAGGAGGAGCAGACCCAGACCCAGACCCAGACCAGTATTACAACATTAATGGAGCATCATGCAGCATTTTAATCTCTCTAAACTGTTTGACTATTTGATGGTGTGTTTCTGGTTTGTTTGGGAAAAACAGATCAGAGAAGAAGGAATTCTGGGAAGGATCCCGGAGGAAACTCAGGATGCTGATCAGGAAAGAATAAACAGACTCAGATTCCTTCCACGTAAAGCCAAACTCTCAAATACACGAGGACATGCATGTCCACAGTGTCCAATCAACATGGTTCTTATATCTGTGTTGGAAACCTGTGGACAAACATTCATTCATCCATTCACGAGCTGACGGGCCTTCTGTAGCTGAGACGCAGTGATGAATAAATGAGCATTAGCATGTTGCCATACAGTCTGAGCATATTCTGTTAGCATGTTCTGTTAGCATGTTCTGTTAGCATGTTCTGTTATTATGTTCTGTTAGCATGTTCTGTTAGTATGTTCTGTTAGCATGTTCTGTTAGTATGTTCTGTTAGCATGTTCTGTTAGCATGTTCTGTTAGTATGTTCTGTTAGCATGTTCTGTTAGCATGTTCTGTTAGCATGTTCTGTTAGCATGTTCTATTATTATGTTCTGTTAGCATGTTCTGTTAGTATGTTCTGTTAGCATGTTCTGTTAGCATGTTCTGTTAGCATGTTCTGTTAGCATGCCAGCAGCGGAGTGAGGGTGGCCGCTGCCTTTTTTCAGAAGGAGTCTTTGCTTGAATCTGTGGTGTGTTGATTTGTTGTCTTCTGCTCATAAAAAGCTCTTTTATATATTATAATATTTCTGTTTAATTTGCCCTTAAATTTGGAAGAAAAGCATTTCATTTTTTCCTTAACTGCTTTATTCTATTTTATATATATTTTCACAAACATTCATTTGAAACAATGGTGGAAACATTTTCTCTTAAAATAGTAACTAATGAAAACTTTTCTTTTCTTTTATTAGGATCCCATCAGCAGCTATAATATAATTCACACTTTTTCATTTATGTTTTAGAAAATTACTATTTAATGAGACAAAACTCGTCTCCCTGAAGCAGAACGACAAAATGCCCAGAGGAGCT
>NC_092195.1:21716273-21733773 GCF_043641665.1 Enoplosus armatus
GAGCGTGAAGGAGGAAAGAGGGGAGAATGGAGGGAGGAGGAGGAGGAGGAAGCCTGAGGGTCCACTTAAGCTAATTAATGGATCGACGTGCACGTGTGGCGAGCGTGCACGTTGTGTTTTAAAGGGGCTTAAGTTTTCATCCATTAGACAAATGAGAGGGCAGGAGGGGGGCTTCAAGTGGGAGACTAATGGGCAGCACACACACACACACACACACACACACACACACACACACACACACACACACACAGTAATCAGTCTTCTGGACTAATCAGGATTTTTTTAATGAACATGGAATCTCTCACTCTGAGGCTACAAAACACACTGATTGAATTAGAGCAGAGCTCAAACTACAGCCACTGGGGGGGGGGGTGATGAGGAGGAGAGAGGAAGCAGCAGAAACAGCTGAGCAGGTGATTCAGTGGTGGATTCGGTGGTAACGCGTGTCGGGTTTAGTGCCTGGCTCAGCAGCACCGGGGGTACAGTCCCAAACAGATCCACCCGTGTCTCCGTGCTCAGCTCTCAGCGTCTCCTTGATTTCCATGTGATTTAAATATTCGTCCCCTCAGTGAGGAATCTGAGCCTGACTGATATCTGAATCTGATCAAACTAAAATAGCTTCTGATAGTCTCCCAGTGTCTCACATCGCTGCTGGGAGGATTTTTAACGACCCACAATGCACTGCTTCAAACACGAGGAAGGCCCAGAATATCAGCCGAGCTTTAATCTCTAACCCTGAAGTGTGTGTACATACAGCATGAGTGTGTGTGTTAACGATGACTCCACACCCAACCTGTGTGTGTGTGTGTGTGTGTGTGTGTGTGTGTGTGTGTGTGTGTGTGTGTGTGTGAGAAATGAGGCTTAAATTTAATCGTGTTTCATGTTGCTTCGCGTGTTTTTAGCATCCTTACAGTCTGCGAGGCACCACGAGAGAGAGAGCTCTGATTTCTTACATATAATAATAATAATAATAATAAGTGATGAACAACACACCAACATTTTAGCAGCAAACACATGAAATATGTGGATTACATCATCAGATCTGGATTATGGATTAGGAATGGTTCCAAAAAAGACCAAATTCAGAGCTTCATTCAGGCTCAAGAGGGCTAATATTTCAATTTGAATTCCTCCTGCAGAGTCACAAACACACAGCTAGATGTCAGTAGCACTCATCACCCCCTCGGGGTCGCGGCCTTTGAGGCTCATCACAAGGGCTCCAGTACTCTGAAGAGGTCGGGGGCTCCTGATCTGAACCACTTCTTCTGGAGGTCAAACTGAAAGCGAGGTACCTGAACTGAACTGTAGTACTCAGGATGTTCAGGCGGGGAGGGGGTCTGCAAACTGTCCGTCTAACCTGGTTTATATCCCGTCAGACCATCACCACCTTCACAGGTCTCAGAAGTCATCTTGGCGAGTGCAGTGTTATTATTTCTAACAGAAAAAAGACCTAAATTGTAATAAATGAGCAGCAGTGTGGAGTCCTTTCTTTCAGAGAGGCAGCGACGACTGCACAACGAGGTGTTCCAAAGTCTCAATCCAGCCTCTTAAGTCCTCGCTTGACAAAATGAGAACACTTTAACAGACTGGACCCTCTAGACTCCAGACGTTGAAAGATCACCTTCAGGTAATGATCTTCCTCCTCCTTTTTTTAACTCCCCAATGGGCATGAAGCACGTCTAACATTTGGAGGCAGGAGTTTCTCCTCAGCTCCAGTTTTCTGGGGCAGACAGGAAACTTTGGCCTACTCAAAATTTGGGACACGGTTAAAAAAACAAATGAAAAATACCTGCTCAAAGTGGGCCACCTCCAAGACCAAGTGACCAATAGGAGGTCTGGAAAATTCTCCCCGAACACTCAATCCACTTTCCTTCATTTCCACTTTGTCTGACAGAGAAGCAGCCGACGTGTGACGGGCGGTTTGTTTTTGAGCTGCTCAGGAAACGAGGTCAAAGACTGAGACAGAAACTCAGCTAAACTTTCAGGGTGAAAAAAGGGATGAAGTGGGACACACACACACACACACACACACACACACACACACAGCAAAGGTAGAAGAAGATGCTGATTTACAGCAGTAATAAACCAGGAAGTGCTAGCATTAGCATTACCAAAATACACCTGATGCTGCTGAGGCCGTCACCACCTAAAAGTGTTCATACTCAGCACAAAGAGCATTTTTAAATAAAAATAAAGTTAAATTGGAAACGCTGGGCCAAAATACGTTTTATTAAAGTTTAAATTTGGTTTCAGAGAAACAACATTTAGAGACAGCTCATGACTCAAAACCATAACCCAGATGTTTCATTATTCTGTTTTCACACATTTTAAGTCACTCTAGGAAAACCTCCACGTATTTCTGCAAAAACTGAAGCTAATGTTGCTCAGCGAGGTCTGTTAGCGTCAGGTCCTGCTGTGGTCACTGTGTGTGCAGGCTGCTGGTTTGAAGCCTCAGGCTGATTGTGGACATGGCCTCCATTCAGAGACTTTAAAAGGCTGCAGGGGTTAATCTCCTCCTGTGTGTGTGTTGTGGGGTCTGTCTGTGTGTCCTTGAGCAGCTGGCGGGGGGGGGGGGGGGGGGGTCTGTTCGTCTGTCTTTGGATTAAATCCGATAAGATTCGACCTCCTCCCCGTTTCCCTCCAGTCTTTATCCCCCCGGCCCTAAAACCCCCACTCCTTATGTGTGACTGTGTGTGTGTGTGTGTGTGTGAAGGTATTTGGATGTTGGGGGGCAGCTCTGAGTAAAAAGCTTCTGTCGGTGAAACATACTGAGCTGCACGTGTGTGACATCATGACTAATGAACACATCACCATGTTCTCTCCAGAACAACAAGAACACACTCCAGTTACATCTGAATTAAATCCAATATTAACTTCAGTACCATCCATTTAGTTTCACTTGTTAATGAGCAGCTGATCTGGGGGGTTTCAGCCGGAACCTGCAGGTCTCAGAGTCCCCTTTGACTTTGGGATCTTGTGTTCGGTGCTGTTGTGTTTTTGGCTGCTGCACTAATAAACCTGCTGTCGTGTATCTGTGGTGTTTGGCTGTGCAGCGGGGCGTCTCTGGCCTTCGGCAGGACTGGGATCAGATAATCCCTGCTGCCCTTAATCCCCGACCTGAGAGAGGAGAAGAGGGGAGAGGGCAGGCGCCGCCCTCTTATCTGTCAAATGTTTGGGGGGCAGCGAGCTTCACCTGAATCCATTTAAAATAACAGAGAGCTTCGTTACAGAACCTGCAGAGGCGGTTTTAAACTGTTCCAGCAGAAAACAACCTCACAATAACCATCATGCATTAATGTGTCCCCCAACATCTGTAGATGACCAACACAGCTGTCTGGAACTGGAACCGAGCCACAAGTCACTGCAACGAAACCCACTCGGGATAATGTGGCGACAGATTTATAGAGTGACAAGAGCTCCTGTGAGACCCGTCTGTTCCAGAGACCAGGATGGAGGTGACGGTGTGGGACCCTGACTCTGCAGACCCCTCTTCACATCATGATCTTTCGCTCTCTCCACATGATGATGAGGTGTCTGCTGTGTTTTGGGTTTTTTTTGCCAACATCCTGATTCCATTCAGCTCATTTCACCACAAAACTTAATAAACTTAACAAACATGTCTGCTCAGTTCGATCTGTCCAGAAAACATGACTCATTTCCGACAGATTTGTCCTGATTGGAGAACTTTAGGACATATTGACACCTCAAACTGCTCTGAACAGCTGATAATAAACTGAGCAGGAAGTGAAGCTTCTTCTTCACTTTTATTTTTACAGCTGACCCTCCTGGCTCAAACGCTGCCGACAGATTAAACTGTTTCTCGCCAGATTTTGGTTTTAATGACAGCTTTAAATCTCACTTTTCATCCTGCCAAATAAAAACACTCCTCTGCACCCAAAACACCAAATGCTGCTTCGGCTTCAGCTTCTTCTTCTTGGATCTTTGTCCTCCGCCTGTCCGGCGTCGGTACGGTGGAGAAACTGATGCCAAGCAGCACCTTCCTCTGAGGGGCCAAGAGTCACCAAACACCCCAAAAACCACTGATGGAATCTACTTCACACCAACTCCTACGAAGCCGTTTAACTTCGACTGTTATTAATATTCATGTTTTAAGTCCTGAAACAGGAAATAAAGTGATTTGAAACAGCTCAGCTGATGAGCTACAGATGCTTTTAATTTCTCAAAATGATGTTTATTTTCATCCTGAGCCTTTATCATCGGCCTTTTAATATTTATTGGCTAAAAGTAGATTAAAAATCCTCATTCTTCATTTTATAATGAAGGAAGTGACTGACTGATGGACATGTCTAATACCTGGAGACATCACTCCGAGACTAATCCCTCTCGCTGACTAACGGTTGTTTTAGAGTCCAAGTCTTTTCATAGTGATGGTGATAAGTGACACGGAGCAGAATTAACCAATCACAGCGCAGTATGCTGTCGGCATTCATCTGAAGGAGCCAATCCCAAACAACATATGGTTCTCTTTATGTTTGTGCAGTTATCATTAAAGTAATGAGTGATTCACCCTGATGTTACACACACACACACACACACACACACTCAGTCTATTCTACAACACTTCGGTCTGTTTTATTGGATGTTATTACAAAATGTATATTTTCCTTTTGGAGGATTAAACGGCTGCAGATCCTCCATGTTGGATCTTCGATAATCAGATTATAGGGAGTAGTCTCTCTCAGCCCGACCACTGACCAATCAGATCACGGGAAACCTGGATTCGTCGTCCCTACAGGATCCTGACAGGAAACCAAAGAAATGCTTTTTTACACGACCACGAGTCCGAGCTGAAGACAGGGCAGCTCAAACACCTGCAGACCACTGAAAGACACTACGAGATGTACATTTCTTTTCATTTCTTTCCAGGAAACTTTTTACGTTCAGTCAAAACGCAGCAGACGGCTGCCGCAGGAGCCGTTGAGAGTCACGACAGTCCCGTGAACTGGGAAGCTAACGCTAACGTTAGCTAACAGCTGATGTGTGGACGTTTCTGCTCTGAACTGAAACCGATCATCCAACAGTCTTTTTCAGCGCTGACAGTCTGAGTAACAAAGACAGATGTGAAGGTCATGCAGGTTTTTTATTACCCACAAGCAACCGCCTCACCTGAAGTGCACCGTTACACCATCACTGCAGCTCAGTAAACAGACACCTTTCCAGACATCACTTATCCATAAAGGTTTGTTCTTCATCATCACCATCATCAGTGTCACTGTAACGCTCACACACACGATGATTCCCACATTAATTACAGCCTGACGTTTAATATTTGGACATTATTCCAGCTGTTTCTACTCCAGTTGTGTGATTGTATATTTCAGTTATTATGTGTTTCAGAGATTCTACAGAAACTTTACTTCACCTCTTTAGATTAACAACCATTAATCAGCTCGTCTCACACGATGAAGACAGCAGCAGGTGGACGAGAGCAGAACAGAGAAGAAGAACTCCTCTGGGGCTCCACCAGAGAAGAAGAGAGAGAGCGAGAGAGAGAGAGAGAGAGAGAGACTATTACCAACAACAGAGAGAGAGAGAGAGACAGACAGAGAGACAGACAGAGAGAGAGACAGCGAGAGAGACAGCTGCTGACTGACAGACGAGAGAAGAAGAAGCTTCATATTTATTTCTGCTCACATCAGGTTGTTGTGGGACGACTGTTTCATCTACAGCAGGATGTGACCCAAATATCACAACGTCATCAACAACAGAAGAAGAAACTCTTCTTCTTCTTCTTCTTCTCCTCTCCAACCTTCAGATCACTGCGAGACCTTTAGTTCTTTTAGCAAACGATGATGATGTCACTGTCGGGTCAGTGTCCTGACATTCAGTCACACGTTCCATCCAATCACATTGCTCCAAACACAGGATGTGATGTCACGGTTCAGGTGTCGATAATAAATTTTCATTTACAAAAGTATTTTATTTTACTTTGAACAAATTTTAGGTGCATCTCAGAGTCAAAGAGTCAAAAACAAACAGAAGTCCAATCATGTCTCTTCATCTGAAACAACCGACACATGAAGGAAAGAAGCAGAGTATTTGGCGTCATATCTAACTGATATTTCAGACTTTATTTCTCACTCTGCAGCTTCTCTGCTGTCACTCCAATAAAAACACACCTAAACTGAAACGACACGGAGAGATTCAGAGGAGAGAAGAAGAAAATAAAAGAGCGGGAGGAGGTCGATATCAAAGCTGCTCTCAGCAGGCGTCTGACGAGCTGATGTAAAAATAGGCAGCGGGTCGCTGTTAGGACGAGGAGACGCTGCTCCCGTCAAACTCAGTCCTCCATCTGTGAAAGTACAAAAGGAGCCGACGCACCGTTTCATTATCGTCTCCATATCAGGGACGGACGGAACTGAACCGCCACTTCCTGTCCGCTCCGAGAGGGCCGGCTGGTGGAAACAGTTAAATAAATACAGTTAAACTTCATCATGACGTTAACCTCTTCACACCGTCTCCATCGGTACCAGCTCGAGCTCTTTGTCCAAGCAACAGAACTTTATTCTAAATTCTAATAAAGATCCCAAAAACACAAAATATATCAGGGTTAATATGAGGGAAACAAAACGTTTACGTTAGCATGCTAACATGCTAAATGTTGTCACTTACTAAGTGTGACACTGACACTGTGAAGTTATCATTACGACAAAAACAAGATGAGTTCAGTGACGTTACGTCGGTCAGAGTGTCAGCTGACGTTACAGGCAGATGAAATGAACGCTGATGTTAACGTCACATCAGTGGACGTTACGTTGACGGTGCTTTCAGTCCTCTCGCGTTTCAGAAATCTGAATCTTCCTCTAGATGTTCGTTAAAGGAACGTCCCTGCCGTAATGTCACCATGAAGATTCCTGTTTAAATGTTTAACTAACCTGAAACTACAGTATAAACACGGCTGAAGCTCAGTCAGAGTCAGGAGCTGAAGGTTCCTGTGGCCTGACAATGACCTCACAGAAGTTTGTGTTTCTGGTGAACAAAGGAGCTTCAGCTGGCTGACAGTCAAGACAATCCAGCGTTTAAAACAGCCACATGCAGAAACAACACCCACTGTCCCAGATAAAACACACACACACACACGTTTATGTACCTCTACACTTGTGGGGACTATAGCTGACAAAGTACACATGTACATTTCACTTTCTGAAAACGCCTCACTTCTAAGGTCTAAACCCACTTGGTAATCAGTACCACAAGATAAGAATTAGATACTTTCCAGGCTTAAATCTCAACTGGTCCTCACAAAGATAGAAAACAACCGCACACACAGCCACTCTCTTCGGTGACATATATCATCCGTAACACGCCTATTATCATATGAAGTGTCCTATTATCTGCCTTACGGGGAACTACAGGATCCAGAAGCACCTGACGGTGGCTCACACAACCTGTTATGCTAATGAGGTCATTAATATGCTGATTAGTAAACGTTGTAAATGTGGACAGAGCTGTCTCAGTCTGACCCGTCACTGATGAACACGTGAACTTTGAGAGTTTTTCTCTTGTTTTCAGTTCAGTTCGTCCTCATTAACATGCAGATGTATGCAGCGACACACTCAAAGCCTGATGACATCACTGTGTGAAGACATCAGGCAGCGGCGCTAACTCCGCTCATTCAGGACGGCTTTCGTCTGACGTTTTAATGGAATACATACAGACAGTAACGGGTGAGCTCCTCGGCTCATCTCCTGCTTTCAGCTAAAGAGAAGGGGACAGAAACTGGGTGAGACACTGTGGTCAACCTGCTGTCTGCCGGTGCCTGTTGGTTACTGAGACTCGTGTGCTGGAAGACATGGGTCCAGGTACAGAACTAAAGACATCAGACCTGAACGTTACACAGTCTGTAAGTCTGTCCTCATCCTCAGGCTGAACATTAATATTATAATAATCATATTTATATTGTACTTCTGTAGACCACATCGTCACAAACATCAACATCACAGAAAACTAAATAACTTGTTGAGTAAAGGACCGACTTACTGTATATATAACTACCGGACCTTTTAAAGATGAAGAACAGAGTTTAGTCTTCAGTCTTTATTTACTGCTCAGTGAGGACAGTTAGGTTTCACACACTGCTGGTACTGTACATCAGCCCTGCTCTGTGTGTGTGTGTGTGTGTGTGTGTGTGTGTGTGTGTGTGTGGGACAGACTCTTATCTCTTATCCAGAATAATATCAAATATGTGTGTGTTTTCAAGTTCAAACAGGTTTTTAACCTCCAATTTTCCTGTGGGATTCCTCCATCGCCCCAAGGCAAACTGGGAAAACTCCAACACACACACACACACACACACACACACACTCTTACAAACCCACAAGCCCTGAAGCACACATACTGTACACATCCTCCAGTGTTTGCTCATTAATTTGTCATGTCACATCTCAATGAACACACACACACACACACACAGTAAGTTTCATCTCAACATGAACTCAAGTTTGGACGCGTCTCAGAGATCAAACTATCATCTCTTTTCCAGGGAACAGACTATTTCCTGGACTGAACACTGAGACAGGAGCAGCAGTCAGGAACAACTGCAGGAAGCGAAGACACAAAAGAGTCTTCAGAGGATCACTGTGATCCTGGCAGACACAACGTTTAGGAAACTGCAATAATACATTACGGTTTGAACCTGAACACAGGAAGCAGGTCAGCTTCTTTGTAAACCAACATCAAGACGACGTCTGTGCGTCCAGTTAAAGAGATGGAAATGACTCACCTTGAATTGAAGACTGTCCAATCACAAGCAGCTTCAGAGGAGAGCCAATCAGTGACAGGGAAATGTCCAAATCCAGGAAGAGAAGGAGAAGAAGTCCAGACTCCAAGTCCTGATTAACTCCTCTGTTTATAAATCTGTGAGAGGAAGAGGAAGAGAAGAAGAGACGGAGTCAGGAGTGAAGCCAGCTGAGGTGTTTCATCTTTATCCAAATGCATTGTGGGACGGGTGCAGGTTTCCCTGAGAACTGGGACACAGAGAGATCAGACTACAGCAGACTGGAAGATCAGGTTGATACTGAGTCTGAACACACACACACACACACACACATACACACACACACAGGAAGAGGGACTGAACTGATCCAGGAACAGCCAAGGATCAAACCTCTGCACTTCTTTCATGTCGACACAAACGAGTCCACGAATATAAAACCTCTCGTCTGGAAGTTTTCTGCTCATGTGTGAACTTTGAATCTTATTTGAGCAGTTTTATTCAGGAAACTTCGGGCACTCATTTTCATCTCACCGACATTTCTTCATCTCTCTCATGTTCAAGTTGTTCTGGTTCTGGTTCTGGATCATCTGTCTCTCTTTTTCTCTTTAATACCTCCACCAGGACAGTGTCCTGTTATTATAAATAAAACAGAGCGGGTGTTGAAAGAATGATGGTCTGTTTGGATTTGAGTGCCTGGTCCCTAAACACGCAAACAAACACACACTTTGCTTTTTCAAGGCTCATTTTGTCGGACTCGACTTTAAAAGGAAGCTGAAAGCTGAAACACTGACTCAACGTTTTACACGACAGAGAGTACCTGATCCACTCGGTCTGAATCCTACTAAACGAGCAGCTCCTCGGAGTTCTGGACTCTGGATGAAGTTGTGATCTTGTCTGAAAGTTGGGAGTCGACTGCAGCCTGAATATTTCTGACAGTAGTTTAACTTCCTCCCTGCCCGACAGTCAGAAATCACTTTGCCCAGAAGATTCACTGTGAAATGGACGGAGAGCGTGAGGCGTATTCCTGCTGCAGGACTTTGAAGCCCTGAACATGCAGAAGAGCAGAAAATCCAGCCAGCCGATGAAGAATCAAACAACGGCGTCGCTCAGGACTCAGCCTGCAGCTCACACTGCT
Source organism: Enoplosus armatus (assembly GCF_043641665.1). Taxonomy (NCBI): domain Eukaryota; kingdom Metazoa; phylum Chordata; class Actinopteri; order Centrarchiformes; family Enoplosidae; genus Enoplosus; species Enoplosus armatus. The sequence continues at coordinate 21,726,146 of NC_092195.1, forward strand.
CACTGTTTAAACTCTGTTTGGAATATTTCAGGCAGCTCCAGTTTTCAGTTCAGGTCTTTGAGTTTATTCAGTTTATTCTGGAACAATCAGAAGTCGTAACACTGAACTAACTGAGCAGCAGATGATGAGAAGTGGATTATAACAGAAAATCACAAAACTCAGCAGCTCAAACTGCTGATGGTGGAAAAAATCTTCATAATCCTCATTTTCTTTTTTTTTCTTTTTTACACATTTCACTCATTTCACATTTCTTGCATTATATTTCACCCTCCCAGACCAGACGTGTTCCGGATCTCGGCTCTAATTAGCTGCTTAATTGGAAAGTGAGGACTCGAGTGTTTGTCTCACGGCTTGAAGCCGCCTGACTCGTCTGGAGCTGAGAGAGACGTGTCAACTGGTCTTTGTGCTTCAGTCTGCCGACAGAGGAAGCTTCTGTTCACCTCAGCGGTGTGTTATACCATCAAGACCTTCACACAGATAAAGAGTCCGCAGAGAAACACTCATTTTTCATTTAACTCCAAAAACACAAGAAGGAGAAGAAGAAGAAAGCTGACGCAGCATGATTGCAAACAGAGTCAGAGACTTCAGAGTTCAAACGTTTCAACTTCAGCAAGAAATTCACACTTTAAGAGTCTGATTGATCAACACACAGAGGGCGGAGAGGCTGGGGGGGGGGCACAGCAAGAACCAGAGCCTCTGATCTGAGCCGAACTGAACGCACGCTTCATCCTGCAACAATGACAATCCGTCCAAAACCTCCTTAACATGGCAACAAAGACAACCTGCGGAGCTCAGTTCAGTCCACAGAGCCGCCTCCTGTTAGCCTCAGAGCCGCCTCCTGTTAGCCTCAGAGCAGCCTGCTGTTAGCCTCAGAGCCGCCTCCTGTTAGCCACAGAGCAGCCTCCTGTTAGCCACAGAGCAGCCTCCTGTTAGCCTCAGAGCCGCCTCCTGTTAGCCTCAGAGCAGCCTCCTGTTAGCCACAGAGCAGCCTCCTGTTAGCCACAGAGCCGCCTCCTGTTAGCCTCAGAGCAGCCTCCTGTTAGCCTCAGAGCAGCCTCCTGTTAGCCACAGAGCCGCCTCCTGGCAGCCTCCTGTTAGCCTCAGAGCCGCCTCCTGTTAGCCACAGAGCCGCCTCCTGTTAGCCACAGAGCAGCCTCCTGTTAGCCACAGAGCAGCCTCCTGTTAGCCACAGAGCAGCCTCCTGGCAGCCTCCTGTTAGCCACAGAGCCGCCTCCTGTTAGCCACAGAGCCGCCTCCTGTTAGCCACAGAGCCGCCTCCTGTTAGCCACAGAGCAGCCTCCTGTTAGCCACAGAGCAGCCTCCTGTTAGCCACAGAGCAGCCTCCTGGCAGCCTCCTGTTAGCCACAGAGCCGCCTCCTGTTAGCCACAGAGCCGCCTCCTGTTAGCCTCAGAGCAGCCTCCTGTTAGCCACAGAGCCGCCTCCTGTTAGCCACAGAGCCGCCTCCTGTTAGCCTCAGAGCAGCCTCCTGTTAGCCTCAGAGCCGCCTCCTGTTAGCCTCAGAGCCGCCTCCTGTTAGCCACAGAGCCGCCTCCTGTTAGCCACAGAGCAGCCTCCTGTTAGCCACAGAGCAGCCTCCTGTTAGCCTCAGAGCCGCCTCCTGTTAGCCACAGAGCCGCCTCCTGTTAGCCACAGAGCAGCCTCCTGTTAGCCTCAGAGCCGCCTCCTGTTAGCCACAGAGCCGCCTCCTGTTAGCCTCAGAGCAGCCTCCTGTTAGCCTCAGAGCAGCCTCCTGTTAGCCACAGAGCAGCTAGCCGCCGCAGTCGGCTGATGTTTCTGAAGTGTGTTTTATGGGTCACATCCTGGCACTCTCAGGTCTCTCTGCTGGTACTCGTGTGGTCCTGTTGGCTCTGCGGCCTGGACTCTGATCACTGATGCGGTTTGTTCTCATTTGTCATTAATGAACTTTTTCACAGTCTGCAGCTCGGAGACAAAATCCAGCCGCAGAAACACAGAACATGAAGCCGCCGCTCCATTACTCCCCGCGATCCGTGTGTTACTGCAGCATACTGATTTAAATCACAGCTGACACGCACGGCGTCTCTACACGCCATTACCCAGCAGCCCCTGCAGCGCGGCCCTGACACATGAACTCACAGAGTGAACGGAGGCCGGCTCATTAACACCCATGAAAACATGTTTTCATGCTGAAACTCAGAGAACAGACGAGACGAGACCGAATCTATTTGTCTCTATTAACATCTGCTGCAGTTATCTCACACACACACACACACACACACACACACACACACACACACACACACACACACACAGCTTCCTGGTGACTTTCTGATTGGTTCGAGCAGCCCGAGCTTTCAGACCTTGTCGTTGTCCGGCTGCAGTCTGGACGGGTCGCTCACGCTCGGCACCCGCAGGACGACCAGCGGCTCAGAAACAGATGGTCGCACTCGGAGCTTCAAAGCTCTCACGTCACCACAGAAAACCTCCTATCGGTCATATCATTGAGTTTGGGAGCCTTTGGGCGGCGACGAGGAGAGCTGAGTTATGGGTGACGGCGGCCGGCAGGTTCGAGCAAATAAGCCGAAAACAGCTTCAGAGGCGAGGGGGGGTTCAGACTGAGAGCAGCGAGGGGGAAAATTAAAGAAGCAGAGAAATGAGGGAACGACAGAAGAGAATAATAAGAGCAACGGAGATACGTGTGTGTGTGTGTGTGTGTGTGTGTGTGTGCGTGTGTGTGTACGTGTGTGTGTGTGTGTGTGTGTGTGTGCGTGTGTGTGTGTGCGTGTGTGTGTGTGTGCGTCCTCCTGGCTGCAAATCAAACCTCAGACAGACACATTCAAACTGTCTGACAACATCAAACTGTGGACAGGAGGACGCTGAACCTCCGACTCTAAATCATAACATCTGATGTTTTCAAGGTTTCAAATGATTTTATTCAGGAGAAACAAAGAAGAAGAAGAACTACGCCGTCCTCAGGAACTCAAACCGAGCGGATCACATTATGTCTTATTATGTTTACAATGTAGTTTGGTGCTGATTCAAAGGGAAAGGGAGACATTTACATTATTTATTACTATTATTTACACAAATATACAAGTTTTTGATTTCCATCCTGGAAGATAATAATAATATATTAGTGCTTCAGCACTGTCTGCTTGGATTCAATGTTTTGACAGAGTGAATGACGGGATGAAGACAGTAAAGAAGAAGCAGATACAGAAAATGATGGAGGAGGAAAAGAGAAACTGATTCAGAATCAGAGTCTTTTGATAGAGACTCATGACGGCAGAAAAAACTGTTGAGGTCAAACTTATTTTTTAAGATTACCTGAATGAATGTTTCATTCATGTAATGCGAGTATACATATATATATGTATACATATATGTATACATATATATGCCCAGCTCTCCACAGCACATGAATCCTACAGAGAACCTCCACAGAAATATTTACCCTGCTGGAAATAAAACTCCACATGCAGGATCCAGCAGACCGGATCTGATCCGGGACATGAGGCGTGAGGATCCAGCACTCGGTCCCGCTTCACGCTCACACACTCTGCAGCCTCCCCGGTAAGTAAGCGGAAATCTGCCGCCGCTTCCTGCAGGAAAACTGTCACGTCTGTCACTTCATGCAGATTTACCCTCAGCGGGTTAACACGCTCTGCACGCGCTCAGAACGCTCCACGTACTGCAGCTTCACATGCGACTATGACATATATATGTATATGTATAACACAGCAGTATATGTATACAACTATGGTCAAGGTCAAGAACTCCAACATGGCTGACAGAGGGAAACGACGAGAAATGGGTTTTAATAGTCATGTTATGTTATTATGTCCTGTTTTATTTCTACATTAAGATAAATATACCTGGATTCTGTTAATAATAAGCTCCATAAACAGCTTCAATTATTATGAACACAATTAACCTCAAACCAACTGCAGTGAGAGCAGGTAAATCTGCTTATTAACACACAGAAGATTAGGACTAAATGGGCTAATCCACACATTGTTCTGGATATACAGAGTGTGTGTGTGTGTGTGTGTGTGTGTGTGTGTGTCTCTATTGTACAGAGTGAATGAAGTGTAAGAAGAAATGTTTGTGAATAACTGAAAAAAGGTCACGGAATGAATCTTCTGGATAAAGAAACGACAAAAACGAGAGGATGAGCCGACAAATAACAAGAGCAGGAAGGTTACACACTCAAACACACACTCAAATACACACACTCAAACACACACAGCATGAGTGTGAAATGCGCTGCAGCCGCCCTGCACATGTTTGGCAGCGAGTTGATCCTGGTAGCTTGGAGGTCAGCCAGCACACACACACGCACACACACACACACACACACACACACACTAAGGTCAGCTTAATGGGTTTTATGCTCTGAATGCGATTTTTTCGAAGCCTCCTGCATTCCTGACACACTGAACACTGAGCCAAGAAAACATGTTGAAACAAATTCAGGTGGCGGCGAGCGCGCTGACGATAAACACAACGGCCACGAACCTTCACAACAGAATGTTTCCTCTGCACTGAAACCTCAGCGTCTTCATCTTTTATCAGCAGCTGGAAACGCTTCAGAGGCCGCGAGCGGCAGGTAATGATCCTCCGCCCTCACGGGAGACGCGTGTCAGACCTGCTCACGTAGCAGCAGATTAAAATGGCCGCCAGGATGCGTTTCTCTGATCAGAAGGAAACAGGAGCTGCTGACGAAGCAAAGAACACAAGGAATGCTGAAACTATTCTGCTTTCAATGTGAAGCGCTGACAACAAACTGAGGAACCAACTTTGATCCAAACCCAACGGCCACAGGGGCTCAAACCCCCGGCCCACTGTACAATACCTGGCCAAAAGTGTGTAGGAATAAAGTGTGTATGGACACCCTCCATCTGTCAGTTTGGGCTCTCTCTCGTTTCTCCACGCAGAATATAGTACGTAGTGTATAACTTACTGCCAAGACATTAAAGGGATAGTTCAACATCGATCCCACTCTCAGGTCTGAAGCTGGAAACAGCAGCTAGTTAGCTTAGCACAAAGACTGGAAACATGGGGAAACCAGCAAATACTCCAGGAAGGTCTTCGTGCTAAGCTAACTAGCTACAGACACGAGAGAGAGGCATCAATCTGCACATCCGACTCAATGAAGTCATCCCAAAGTCATCGCTGTCCACAGTAATCACACACATTTCTTTCAGGAAGTCACTTTTCTCATTATTGTTGAATGATCTTAAGAGCTTCCTTTTGTGGAAAGCACCTCGGTGCACCCCGACCCCCCCCCCCCCCCCCTCCGGGATGCTGGTTGTTTGAAAACTAACAAATGAATGTACAAAGTTTTCCACGGCTGCATCCTGTGTCATCACTTACTGAGCACGACTTCGTGAAAAGGTCACTCATCAATATTTACATTGGAGCAGGGTGTGCAGAGTCTCCATCCTAGGATTTATAATAAATACATTTTAACTCAACTAGAACTGCAATTAGTCCATTAATCAATTCATCAATCGAGAGAAAATCAATCTGCAACACTTTACATTAGAGTTATGTGGATTTTGGAGTGTTGGTTGGACACAGTCTCAGTCTCTATGAACTTGTGGTTCGTGTTTCTGTTTTCTGATATAAACCAAATGACTCGTCCACTAATCAAGTAAATAACTGGAACATGAATCAACAATGAATATAACTGTCAGCTGCAACCCTGAACTCCACCTCAGACCAGCGAGGAACAGAAGAGTCCAAAACAGTAAAAGTTTTCTGGAATCAAACGGAGACTCAGTCTCAGAGGACTGAAGCCGTCAGAAGCTCCCGTCACCCCCGCCTGCTCTACAGGTTGTTAGCTGCTGGATGGATTTCCCCGCCGCAGGTAAAGGTCAGACAAATGAAATGAAAGAGAGCAGCAGGACACGAGTGATGGTCACACAGCAGCAGTACTGAGGTCAGCTGCCGGCTCGCTGCGGAGAAATTCATCCATCTTCATCTCACGGGGGGGGGGGGGGGGGGGGTGCAAGGAAGCAGAACGAGTACAAAAACAAGACAGCAAGACAGAAAAGACAGAAGAAGGTCTGAGAGCAGACAGGCAGAACATGAAAACACAAACTGTACCTGCAGACCAGCACACCTCACACCTTCATCCCGCATCAGCCAATCAGCACTCGCTTCTCCCAACGAGAAGGTGACCTCACGCCTCAACACATCTTCTGTTTTGTCTCTTAACTTAAACACAAGTCAAAAGTCTGGGTCCTGATCGGTTCACGCCCCCTTCACGGTCCACGTTTATGAGGAGGCCGTGTCACCTTCCGGCTTCCAGCTCGCTCCACTTGCAGTTTCTGAACATTCTGAATTTGAACGGGTCATTACAGTTTAAACATTGTGCTCCTGAACGCCTCGTCTGTGTGACAGTTCTTATTCCTGTAAATCAACTCTTAACAAGCTGCAGACGTCTCCCACATAATCCCGCCCACAAAGCTCTGATTGGTCGGCTGATTTTTCAACCAGGGAACCAGTAAGTCCGAGATCTGCACCAGGATGTGGATTTAGTATCCTGCAGGTTAAAGGAAGTTACACCTTAAATGTGACTGAAAAGTGAAACTCCAGATTACATAGACGTCATGTCAACAGACATTTTATTCCATCCCTAAACCAGGGGGAGAGTTTGGCTAAAAAAACAGATCCTGAGGCGCGAAGGAGGGACGAAACGAACGAAGCCCTGCAGTGTGAACACCTCTCCCAAATACTCATCAATCACAACTATTGATTGATCAGCAGGAAAACAAAGCACACAAAGAAACGCCAGTTTCATTTTTCAATCTATTTTCATGTTTATAAAAACAGCGAATGCTCCTTTAACTGATGTTCTTCTCATGAAGCACAAATACTTGATTTAATCCAGTATCACTGCACAGACGCGCAGTTCGCCGATCAATAACACAATCAAATCCATCACAGCGGCTTCTGATTGGCTGGCCTTTCTGAACTCAGCACTGCGTTATTGTTGTGTTTATTGGAGGAGACGGATCCTACAAAAGACAGGAAGTAAAAAGTTGTACTACTGTGTCAAAACTTTCAGTATCAATATTTCACACCTCGGCTGTGAGTTTTCACACAGCTCCCACAATCCTCAGAGAGCGCAGCAGGAAGTCCACCAGCTGTCCCGATACGCACAATAAATGTGGTTTCACTGTTGTTTTTATTCAGGACTCCAGAACAGAGGACTTATCCCGAAGGAGACCAGTCCACATGATGTCGAGGCCCCAGACTGGCCCCCTCCAGACCCCGTGACCTTCAGACACCTTCAGACTGTGTCTCATCTTTGTGCTTCCAGTAACAGTTTCCATCAGACCATGAGTCAAACTTTGTACACAACAAGCTCCACCTCTTTGCTCCACCTTCACTCACCTTTTACATGAAGAGCAACGACACATAAAATCAATCAAAGCACGAAAGCGGACGTGAACAGACGCACATTCGTCAAAGCTGAAAATGTTTCACGTATCTTAACTTTAAACTGTTGAATAAAAAGGAGAGACTGGAGGGAAACAACAGGTCTGAGATCAGTCACAGCGTATGTCGCTCGCTTACAGCTAACATGTGAAGCCGGTACAGACAAATCAGCCCATTTGAGCTTCTCGTTGACAGAGCG
>NC_092195.1:21738773-21746273 GCF_043641665.1 Enoplosus armatus
TGTGTGATCAGCTGAACTACAGCTGCTGTGTGTCTTCTGCCGCCTGCACTGAAGGAAACAAACAGTGCTGAACTCTGCTCACCTGTGTCCAGTTCAAGTGTTCATCATTCAGGACTTTTACTTTTGGCTACATGCTGATGCGATGAGTCGCTCTCATTAGAGCAGATCAATGAAACGACTTCATCTCTCCCATCAAACAACCACACAGCTGTCGTCAGTCTGCCCCCAGCGTCTGGTTAGCAGCTGACAGGAGGAAGGAGGTGATGACGGAGAGGAATCACCAGCCTCTCGCCCCCCCCCAGCCCCTGGTTTCACAGACAGACCCCGTCATGAAGCTCAGAACAAAAATAAAAACCAGACAAACAGCAGATTCAACAACAGTTTAGCAGAGAAACACAAAGACGGCACCTGAGGCACAGACACAATCGCCTTCTATAATACAGGCACTTTATCTGTCAGACCCACTGTCAAACACAATTACAGTCTGATATCATGGAGGGGAGGCAGGGGGAGGCGGGGGGGACGGGGAGGTCTGGCAGTAAAGCTCAGGCCTCAGGACAGGAGTCGTATTTTCAGGCCGATTATAGCAGCGATTTGGCCTTCACGCCTGATTCTCAGGGCCGGACTGAAGCCAGGCCGCCCGCTGCAGCAGCTCGGATCATCAAAGCGCCTCTGAGGCGTCTTTAAACCACCTGTTAGTGAGCCGGGCGCCTTCGGTGCTCCTGGACTGGGAGCATTTCATGCTTTTACTTCATGTTTGCTCACATTTGTCGCTCTTGTTTCCCTTTCAGATACAAATGTTCACTCCCGTCTCCTTCTTCCCTTCCTCCAAATTAACTTCTTGCTAGGGGGCAGGAGGAAAGGGATGCACCCCCCAACACTGAATTATTATTTGCCAACGATGATGACGAAGTTTAATTTCCACTGATTCCAGCAGCTCAGCTTCATCACACACACACACACACGCAGGATTAGAACAAAAGGCGAGTCCCGCGGCTCAGCTTTGCACAGAGAACATAATGGCTGATGACATGCGGCAGTTTGGAGGCTTTCACAGCGACGCGGCTAATCTTCCTGCGCTGGAATAACATTATTCTCTCCGCTTCCTGCTCCTCGCCGTCCGCCCACCCGCCCGCACGCCGGAGGACTCGCAGGTTATTGTGTCCAAACGCACCCCAAGGTTAACACACACAGTGGACCGGCAGCCGGCTGGTCTGGTGACAGATTTGTGAGGCAGGTTTCTCGTTCAGAGAGACGTTTTAGATCGGAACACCTTCACGCGGTCAGAGGGAACAATAGAGGACCAGGTCTAGACTGGAGAGGGATAAAGGGGGGAGGGGTGCTGGGAAAACTGTGGTTTTGGTGTTAATCCTGGTTTATATTCTGTGTTTAACAGAGAAGCGTGTGAACTTTGACCTCCGTGTCATGATCATCCAGAAAAACAACAACGTGTGTGTGTGTGTGTGTGTGTGTGTGTGTGTGTGTGTGTGTGTGTGTGGCCCTCTGTATGTGTTAGCTGAACATGTGATTGTGACACCGTGTTCATTATATAACAGCCTTCACTCTTCTAGTTTCAGGCTCTCCATCAGACCTGGACCTGCCGCAGAGATCTGATCCCATCGGTCGAGAGCCGACCTGTGGTTTCTCATCTGTTTGAAACAAGCTAACGAATCTTTGAATTGACTCGGCTGTGGTCAACGAACGCTCTGCCAACACCACGAAACTCAACCAGCGACCTCAGGTCCGCCACTGATGCTGGTGATGAGGTTCCAGTTGATCCCAGGGTCAGGCACAGGTCAGGGTCTGCAGGCCAGTCACTGTTTCTTTACGGAGCACAGGGACCTTTAAAAACAGTCCATGTGTGCTGATGTCTGATCTGGAGTCCCGACTACTGGCTCAGGGATCATGGTCTGGTTAAAACCACGTCTTTATGAGGCGCCCTGGTAGCTCACCAGGCAGAGCGTGTACCATATCAAGGCCGGGTCCTTACCCCATATATCGTGTCGGTATCAGCGGTCGACCTTCATCTCAGCTGAGGGTGAACCTTTATGATTCGTTCTACAGGGGTGATCTGTTGATGTTTTAACGAGCAGATAACGGACTGTAAACGGTGTTAATGCCAGTTTGACCCCCCCACTCTGTTCTGTATATGAACACATGTTGACATCATGATTGAGCACGCAGCCTCCTGCAGCAGCAGCTCTGCTGCTGACTCAGACCTGCAGCCTCGCTGCGACTCTGGTGCCAAAAAGCATCAATGTTGACATTAATAATTCAATATCCTGCTCATAATTGGCGGTTAACTGGCGGAACGGCGTCCTTCCTGAAGTGACGGCTGCGTTTCGACCAGCAGCAGGAGGTCGACCTTCAGACTCTCTGCTCTCTTCGTCATCGTAAATGAACTGTTGAAACTTATTAAAGTACATGAGGAGCTGCTAATGAGAGGCTAATAAAAGCTACTTAAGGACAACTTATGTTGTTTACTCTGAGAATTTACTCTTAAATCCCTGATCAGAGTCTGATCAGAGGGTCTTATCTGGTCTGAGGACTTAAAGTAAGTAAAACTAATGCGGCAGCTCCACTATCAGCAAGCTCTCTGCCATCGTGAACTCTTCGTATCGAACTCTTCGTATCGAACTCTTCGTATCGAACTCTTCGTATCGAACTCTTCGTATCGAACTCTTCGTATCGAACTCTTCGTATCAAGCTCTTCCAGCGGCTCTGCTCATCCACGTGGTTCATTCAGGGTCCAGAAACATGAGCAGAGCTGCCATTCAGATCATAAAGAGATCAGCAGGAGGATTCAGCCAGAGACCATCTGACGAAGACCTTTAAAACATTTAGACTAACAACGTGTATTTATTATAAGAAACCAGAAACAATCAAATGTCGGGAAGGTTTCTGATTCCGTTTCTGATGAATCGATGAAATGTTTCAGCTCTAAACATCAACGACACCTGAAGAAACATCCTGCAGACTCATTGTGAAGTCTGGACCCGATCCAGGACCCTTTTTGGATGGAAAGGAGTCAGTTCAGGATCTGGAGCAAAACATGATCATCACCCGATCACAACGATGGGTTACATCTACAGACAGAAGACCTCATTCAGCTTTCAAACCCCTCCTAGGCTGCCCTCCTTTGTCACAGGACGGCAGCCTACAGGGGACACGGCTGGGTTCTGGTTTTGTCGGATAAAACAAGAAACATCATTAATGACAAATATCGATAAATAAAGAACTCAGCTACAGCAGCAGTCCGGGTCTCTCCCTGAGCCCTGCTACAGAACTGGAACCACACAGTGTTCTAAAAGGAACACTGGATCAGACCACAGACAGGATACAAAAGACTCGGATCCGGATCGCAAAGAACGAGATCGGGACAATCAATCGATTAATATCAACCATCCCAACACCCCAACCTCAGTCCTGCAGACCCTGGACCCTGCGGACCCTGCGGACCCTGAAGAGTCCGTCAGCAGAGAGATGAAGTTACAGCATCCGGATGAGGAGGATGACGAGAGGAAGGTGGCTGGAGTTAATGACGCCTCACACACGCGCACACACACACGCGCGCAAACTCCTGCCTCTTCGGCGGTTTGTTGTTGCTGCTGCTGCGCGTGCGGATGGCTGGATGATTGACAGCCATCAATCACAGCTGACAAGCACACACGCGCTCCAAAAAAAGACCCACAAACACACATCTCGTCCCGTGACGCGCGAAAAAGCACAAAATCCGTCCCGGTGTGTCCTGCTGCTTTAACACACACACACACACACACACACACACACACACACACACACACACACACAGAGTGAGCACCGGGCACGCACGCGCGGACACACACACAGTCAATCACCGGGAGGAGCAGAGACTCGGGGTTTCCTGCAGGAAAACGGCAGAAGAAGAAGAAACTCACCTTTCTGTGTCCACATCTCAGAAACAGACAGACGGGATCCGGACTCCGTCTCAGTCCAGCACGAACACACAGTCACATTAATCCACAACCGGTTATTTCCAAAAAAACGGGACCGAACCGGGCGGAAAATCCTCGTCCAGCACCGAGCCGCCTCAGGTATTAATCCACCGCGAGAGAGGGAGACGGTCTGCCCAGTCCGGGTCCAAACGGCACAATGAGGCGTCTCTCAGCAGCCCAGCTCTCCGGCTCCAGGCCACGCCCTCCTCATTATCATAATAGACCAGCCGCAACCAATCAGAGGGCGGGGTCGCAGCCGCCTGACTCCGCCCCTCTTCAATTCAAAGTCCCAAAGAATTACTGAATAATAATCAAACAACTTGTCTATTTTCACAATAAATGTTTTATAATGAAATATGTTCTGGACTTAACAACGTTTACTTCCTGTCTTTGTAAGTCATTTGTCTTAATAAGAAATTGATAATGACAATATTATAAATGATAATACTGAAGTATGATTGCTATCATTATTATAGGATCAAAGATAACATCTAATAGAAACATCTAAATGATAATAATAAATTCACACAGAATACATGATATACTGTAGTACTGTACATACTGTGTTCCATTAGTATGTGAGGTGCAGTTATCCCAACAGCAGTTACTGGCTCTGTAACTATTAAGACTACCAATAAGAAGAAGCCTGTCCTCTCCGGATGCTCTTTACGCTTGTAAAATGATTTCCACGAGGAAACTTCAATTAAGTTTCCGGCTGACGAATCGAGTTTGTTTCTCTGCAGAATAATTAGAGCAAAGTGGAAAAAGAAAAGTGAAGGAGACGCTTCACACGCAGCGCTGGGATTAGAAACCAAATCCCTTCTGTGCTCAGCAGCATCTCCGTCCGTCTTCATGTCTCCCTGTCTGTTGGTCCTTCTTCACATCTCCTTCTCCTCCTCTTCTGGCTTTATGAAAAACAACAAATTACAGGATATGAGGAGGTGATGTCTGGGGAAATAAGCTTTTGATTATGCTTGAGTTAGCGTTCCTGTGTGCCTGATTAAACTGTGATGTCTGCGTCTCCACTCTGTTCTCTGCAGAACACTCGGCCATGTTTACACTGAAACACTGAGTGGACAAAAACCAGCAACCACACCGAACAGGAAGTCCAGAGCCCCGCTCTTCAAATGTGGTTCAATATGATATAATCCAGACTAACATGATGTTGTCACGCTAAAATAATCCTGTTTATTCTCGTCCAGCTCAGTCGGTTCTTCTTGAGGACCGATTTGTTAATGAAGTTATCTTGAATAACAGCGCGCTCTTATTTTGAAATAAAGCCAAAATGAGTAGAGAGTTGAAAGGATGATCAGGATTCACATGATTGGCTCAGTGCTGATCATCAAACTTCATTTTGTTGAATATGTTATGATGTATAAGTAAAGGGAGAGACTAACAGCTGCAGATTAAACATGGACACATCCATCTTCTTCAGGTGATGAGTTCAAACAGACTGCAAGACAATGCACAGTCACAATGCTAACATGCTGACGTTTAGCAGGTATAATGTTCGCCATGTTTACTGTCTTACTTTAGCGTGTTAGCATGCTAACACTAGCTAATCAGCAGGAAACTCCTGTAACTTTAGGTTGATGTTCTTTGTCCCTGCTGGCCACCGTCCTCTTTCAAAATGGATCCAGATATCAACAATAAACTAATCTAAGTCTTCACAGTCTGCAGTCGGACCTCCTGCAGATGTAAACAGTAGATTACAGCACATATACTGTATACAGCTCACATATTAAACAGCAGCAGCAGCAGCAGCAGCCGTGCAGCCTCACTGAGCCTGAACAGAATGAAATGCATGAAATAAATAAATGTATGAGCGTTTCCATTTCATCCATCGACTTCTGCAGCTTTAAGTCGTCACTCTCGTCGGTATCGAAACAATAAATCAGGGACGTTGAAGTGCTCGGGGCTGAAGCTTGAACGGCTGCAGAAACACAGACACTGAATCACATCAGCACATGTCATAAAATACACAAACCTTCATCAGATCCTGTGAGTTAATAACCTGCACTGAAGCAGCACGCAGCCTCTGTAATGTATGCAGGAGGAGATCACAACATCTGAGTCGGAGCATCTTATACATGACTGAGAGGTGAAATGTGTCTTGGAAAGTAGGAAATATGGTCCATATGGCACTTCATCAAAGTTAATGTTTTCATATAAAACACACACACACACACAGGGTCAGAGAACAGCTGCTCAGCATATACTTTCATGAAAATGAGTCTTTGGTGGATAAATCTGAGAGTAACCTGCCATAAACATCTGGGAAACTTTGAAATAACATATTTGAGTAACATACAGCCTTTGGCAGTGTTAAAACTTTGTCCCTGCTGGCCACCGTACTCTCTCTCTCTCCTCTGACCTTGACTAAGTCAAATTAAAGCAAGGTCAAAGTTGGTGTGCTCCTGTGCTGGGTGGGGGTCTAGATCCTGATCAGGATGCGAGTCAGCATCTCTGAGCGGCTCGCAGCACCAACGACAACAACAACAACAACAACAACCCAGAAACTCTTCAGTAGATCGTCAGACGCACGGCGCAGAGCTGACGTCATGTGACCAGAGGAAGGATAAAACAGGGTCCCGCACATGAAGAGCTAATGAATGAAACACGCCGCCGAGCTGTTAGCAGGCGCTCACTCCAGGTCTGCGCTAACAGGTCTGAGAGCTCCAGTGACGAGGTGGTCTGATTAAAGTGAATGCGGGGGCTTCACACAGTCGGAACAAGGTCTGATTCCAGCATCCCAGTCCTGCATGTGCAGACACTTAGGACTTAAACTCAGAATTCAACCGTTAATGAATTCAACATGAATTCCAACAAGACTAAGAGACCACAGCCACACTGGCAGCTAGCATCAGCTAACATGAGAGACAGAGAGACAGACAGGCAGACAGACAGAGAGACAGACACACAGACTGACAGATCCTTTAAAAATGAGAGAAGATGAAACACATCATCACGTCACTGTTCTCCACCTTCATCATCAACCTGTTGTGCTGGACAGACAGTGGAGAGGAACACAGACACAGTGAGTGTGAATAATAAGCCGCTGTAATAATTCACATTTCAGATTCATGTTTCATGTTTTCATTTAAATTGGGTTTGATTGTTGCTGACAGAGCGGCATTAATCACACGTCGTCTTCCTCACAATCCTGCGAACGAGCTCATCACATATTCAGAGGCTGAATCTAATCAGACCTCCAGTCGCTCGCTCCTTTATTTCCTTAATCCTCCTCTTTCTCGCTTTGTTTACTCCTCCTTCATCTCCTCTTCCCTTCATCCTCCTCCTCCTCTCCTCTTCCTTCTTTATCACCCTTTTCCTCTGCGCTTCACACGCACTCACACACAGGATTTCATTTTAATATCACAGCGATGAAACTAATAAACACTTCTATCCATAGTGTCCTCTGGTGATTCATGTGTGTGTGTGTGTGTGTGTGTGTGTGTGTGTGTGTGTGTGTGTGAGCAAGAGACAAAGAAGGAAAGAGAGAGAGATCATTATTTTCATCATAATG
>NC_092195.1:21748773-21843773 GCF_043641665.1 Enoplosus armatus
GACAGACAGACAGACAGTCAGACAGAGACAGACAGACAGTCAGACAGAGACAGACAGACAGACAGACAGACAGAGAGACAGTCAGACAGAGACAGACAGACAGACAGTCAGACAGAGACAGACAGGCAGACAGTCAGACAGAGACAGACAGACAGACAGTCAGACAGAGACAGACAGGCAGACAGACAGTATGCAGTGCTGTAATGTTACTGTGTATTCAGCAGTGACTCTGCAGCTGTTCCTGAATATCACAGAGGATTGTGGGAAACTCACTCTTGACTGTGAGGAGCTCTGAGGTTCAAAGTTAACTTGTGGCACAAACAGAACTTTGACGTCCTTTTATTAATTAGAACCTGCTCAATAAAACAGATCATTGGAGAAAAGCGGCTCTCTCAGGTGATTCACGCGGCGCTGAAGTTTTATTCTGCTTTAAGACGAGTCAAACGGCTCTCGGCCAGCGGCTCCGCGGTGATAAATCTAACATTAAATCACATTTTACAGTCTCATTTGTCTTGCTGTAAATGCACCGTGAGGCTTTTGCTGAATCACCCAATATCCCGTGATTTAACAGCGTTGACATCCATTAGCGGCGCGTGGGGGCCGGCCGCTGAGACGAGGGAGGGGAACTCAGACAGATGTGAACCTTTGACCTCTGGCTGTCAGACTGCGGTCCGACCGATGAGACCTCTGCACCGCCTGGCAGGACAAAACGCCTCAGATCCTCCGGAGTCATCCTGAGGTTAAAGCTCGCTGTCCCTCAGAGAGACACTTCAGGTGCTGTTAACATTTCTACACTGAGCCTGAAGGCCCGGCCGGGTCTCTGTGATGCTAAGTGGACGGACATTTCCCAGAAGCCTCTGAGGCTAAAATAATGGAGGGATTGAGGGAGCACAAGTCCTGCAGCAGAGATCAGTGAGAGGTCAGTGAAGTGGCTCAGAGTGAGAAAACGAGGAGATAAGTTGCAGAAATATTGACCATTAACCATAAACCATTAAACTCCCATTCTATCATGAACAGTTTCCATTATGCATTGGGAGCACTGAGTAAAATCACAAAACATTACAATAAAGACGATGGAGAATCCAAATGTGTGCATGTGTAGTTATAAATACATTAGATTTGGAGCTAATTAAACGCCCCTCTGTCACTGCCTGTTAGCATGCAGCTTCAGAACAGTGTCTTCATTGGAAGAATTTAAGACACAACAACACTGAACTCTTACAGTAGCAGCGACACCACAAGCTACTACGCAGCTTTACACAGTGCAGCTATTTCACATTAAACATCTACTGTTATGTGTCAGAATAAACTAATGCATCACTATTATTACATTACTGTTACGTTGCTTACTAAACAAATACATTCTCATGTTGTGGAGCAGCTACAGAGTCCAAATACTAATACTGCTAAACTCAGTGGGTCCCTTTGTTTTGTTCTTTCAGTTTCCTGTCAACAGAACAAAAAGGTGTAAAACGGTATCACAAATACAGAAATAAGAGACAGACAGCAGATAGCTACATTGTCCAAATACATTTTACATTACCAAACTCCGTTGATCCCATTGTGACGGTGATTTAAAGAAATAGTGATGACATCGTTTTCGGGGCTAATTGTCAACCGTTTTTAGCGTAGTAGCTTGCTAGTGAAGCTTAGGAACCGCATGGTTTTAAAGTAAAATATTGAATAGTTACAGTCTGACAGCGTTTTGTGAAGCTGTATTTTGGCTCATCGAGGCCAATTCTTTTCAGGGCCATTTGGAGCTTAATCTGAGATATATGGACTAAGACGAAGACAGTTTGGGGACAAATAGCTGCACAGTCCAGACGAACATTTGACAGCAGTATTAACTGTATTTGGCTAATCCTCATGACTCCGACTGTCATTTCAGGGAGCCTGTCAGCTTGTCACCACACCATTAGAGCCATATGGATCCTCGCTGCTGCCAGGTTCACGCCTGGGTTATGGGGGCTAGTAAAAGGACTTAACAGGCTTTAAGGTGCCGATAAGCCGGCCGGAGCCAAAGACTTAAGGGCACCTCGTTTTCTAAATATTTAGCCCTTCTTCAGTTAGCATAAAGGCCATATCTACCCTCTCTCCTCCTCTTATACCCCCCCCCCCCCGTCGGGTATTCTTCTCTTAACTTTCTCTCTGGCTTATCCTTTCATCTCCTGTTCCTCCTCAGGTGTTCCTCCTCCTGTCTTTTGTTGTTTGAAAGCCTGTCTTCACACTTTAACCTATTTAAATCCATCTCTTTCTGTCATTTTACTGCCTTTTTAGTGTCTGAATCAGTATCAGGTTTTAATAGCAGGAGCAGAGTGTCGAAGCACTCAGGCTTATTAAAGTTCAAATGAGAGACATTTTCCTCCAAATAAATGTCAGTTCCTCTCCTGGCTGACTGCTGTTATACAGCATCTACAGCCCATGAAAGCTTTTTTATTTGCACTTCCTGTCTGGTGTGTTTTATTTGACAAACAGGAAATGATGCCTTTCGTCGTAGGTTAAACAGAAGAAGAATAGGTGGGACATAAACAGCAGCCACCTACAGAAAATCAGAAGTCATCACATCAATCAAACAGGAGGAAATAGGGCTTTTGTTGGGGACTACTTTCAGCGGCGGATGAATCCACATGTGGGGCTCTGGTGAGTGTTTGGGGCAGCAGGACGGTGTGTTCATGGTGATGGAGGAAACCACAGTGAGGCTCACTGATGTGATTCTGAGTTTATCTTTTATACATTTATTTAAAGGATTTAAAATCCTGCTCTCCTGAGGATGAACCCACCTGATCTTCCCTCTAGCGCCACCCTCAGGCCAGTAGACCAATCATCAGGATGTTCTTCAGACTTCTGTTTGTGTTTTCATGTTTTTCTGTTTAAATATCTTGATACAAACTTGTGTTTCATGAAACAAATTTCTTTTGTGTCATTTGTTTAACTCATTTGATGTAATTTGTTGTGAAGCACATTTGAACTCTTTTAAAAATGCTGAATAAATGAAGTCGCTGTCTCATTAGCTGCGGTTGCAGAGAGCCTGCTGATCACAGATTTAAGCTCGGCTTTAACGTTGGCTTTTTAACAGCTTATGAGGAAGATTTGAGTCTTTAAGCTTTGAGCTGCACTCGAGGGACGGACAGAAGGATGGAGGGAGGGATGGGAGGAGGCGAGTTAAGAGAAGGAAAAAGGAAAGGTGAAAACCAAAACAGAGGTTAAAAAGGCTTTTCATAGTTAGAGCTAAAGAAAGAAAATAAAGGACAATAAGAGAAACAGCTCAGGAATGTTAAATAACAGAGACAGAAAAAAGAAAAAGTCAAGAACAGAATTATAAAACAAAAGACGATGAAAAAGTGAAACAATAAAATCCAGCAGGATATAATATTTAGAAGTATAAAAGTAAGATAAAGGAGAAATGAACGTTGAGAGACAGAAGTGCATGAGAAAATATGGAAATATTTCATATTTGGAGGAGCCTCATTACACATGGAGGAATAAAAATACACAAAGAAAAATGGGGCGAGTGTGACAGAAGAAAATGAAACGAGAGAAGATGATACTGATCAATGTGAACAGAAGAAGAGGTGAAGGGCGGTGAGGATGATGAGTGAGTGATAAAGTGATCGATGAAGACAGATAGATGGATGGATGAACAGGTCAGAAGATCAATGGACGGATAGATGAATGAACGCATGAAGGAACACACAGGCAGACAGAAGACGGACGGACGAGGACATAAATCACTGAAATGACTTGTTCCACAACGATCCGTCAAAAGAGAGTTTTTAAAATGTCACCGATTCACCTTCCTCCATCTTCATCGCTGGCTCTGTGCATCCATCCATCCATCCATCCATCCATCCATCCTCCATCTATTCTCAATCCATCCATCCATCCATCCATCCATCTGTACATGAGTATTCTGGTTTTTCATGACAAACCATTAGATACAGTAAAGCAGACAGGATCCACCTGAGCTGACAGGATCCACCTGAGCAGACAGGATCCACCTCAGAACTTTTCACACTTCTGGATCCTCGTCGCTGTTCGAGGCTGTTTTATCCTCCAAATAAGAGAGAAAAAGTTCAGAGAAAACGATGAGCTGAACAGTTATTATGCTCGTCTTCATCATAACGTCCACAATCACCACGTACAGACTGAGGTCTGGTCGCGTTTCAAGCATATGTTTGCTAGCAGCAGCTAAAAACCTCTACATACATCAAACATTTTGTAAATAGAATAAAGTTAGACATATTTAGTTTCAGCTAAGGCTGAATGGGAACTGGAATCAGTGAGCTGGCAAGCTTATTAGCTAGCTAACATTAGCTCATTAGCAATGGAGGTAAGGAGGAGTCATTCTTCTCTTTGGAAACAGCAGTTTTAACAGTAGAAGAAGAAAGTGAGTTGAAAGGTGAGGCAAATATTCCTTCTGTGTTTTATGATCTTGACGTTAGTTTGTTTTCTGAGATCATAGTAACTATTTCTTATCATTCTGTGATCTCAATAAAGCTGCTAAAACGATTTTCCTTTTCGTAATAATAATCATTTCACATGAAGCAGTCATTAAAAACGTCAGCTGTTCTGGTCAGTTCTCACCTGAAACAGGCTGAAAGTAAAGCTTAAAGTTAGTGAGTAGTTCTCTCCGACTCTCCTCCACAGACGGTCTGTGATCACATTAACATAAATTAATTATGCTATGAAACAGAATGCCTGTGATATCATATAATAAACCTTTCACACAGCGTCATTATGGGTGTGCGAGGTGAACACACACACACACAGCTGACACACTGTGAACAGTGAACAGCAGACTCTTCACTTAACGAGCTCCGGCTGGACGTTTTCTGCTCACACGACTTCATTAGGGAGAAGACTTCTACACGATCCGGTGGAAGAGAAGGAACAAGCGTGATGGGGACATTTCTTGACAATTGGACATGTTGGAATAATTATATAGCAAATAGTTACTGAAATAGAAAGTCTGCCTGATTGCAGTTGTATCTGTAATAATGAATCAGACTGAGAGTCAGACATGTTCTCTGGAGGTGTGACGAGCACAAACAGCAGAAACAAGAAGAATACATTAAAACAAGATGACAGTTTGTTGTTTGAAGCCCCTTTTGGACAAAATCAGCAAAGAATTCAGTTACTTCACCCAGATGAGTGAAACAGAGACGTTCCAGTCTGTTCTGGAGACACGAGGACTTGAAATGTCTGTGGTGGTTTTTGGGAAGCAGGTAGACGAACTCTTCAGACCGACTCTCGCTGCAGAGAGGTGGCTGTCTTTATTCTTCTCATGCTACATACGACGCATTGGATCATTGAACAGACATTTACAAATGAAAAGTTCCACCACAAAATGTTTGGTAGGTGTTAGCTAAACTGTGCTAGTCGGGTTAGCCTAGCTCACAGCTATGATCAGCCGGTTGCTGACTTTGTTTGATTTACTTTGTAATAAAGTTTATACAGTGGCCAGCTGATTTTTAAATCAATCGAATGAGAAGCCTTTCAGAGGAAGTGTCATTCAAAATGATTTCTGTAAACCTTGAACTTACTTATTAACTGAAGTTAATGAAAGCTAATGCTCAAAGAACTCACGCAGAGAATAAAAGCAGTCACACCTCAGTGAGGACAGGAACATGACTCAGCAGAGGGATGATTAGTCGGACGGAGAGTTTTACTGTGCAGACGGTGAAATGAATCTCTGCTGACGTTTAGATCTGCGAGTCGCTGCCAGGTGATAGACGGAGCCACAGGATGAAGATATAGCTGAGTCAGCTGAGGCAGATGATCCACACAGAAACTGTCTCTGTCGTCAGAGAGTTACAATACAACTGTGATTGATTGACGATCGACCTGTGTCACTGGGCATCTATTAATCAATGTTTTCTTCTGTTGGTTTTTGGTTCACAAACTGATTGTTGCACTTTCGGTGTCACAACTATAAAAGTTGTTTAACAGCTGCTGGATGGACTGTGATGAGATGTGGTTCAGACCTTCATGGTCCCCTCAGGATGAACTGTAGTAACTCTGGTGATCCTCTGACTCTTCATCAGCGCCATCATCAGGTCAACATGTTCATGTGTCCAATACTTTGGTTTATGACCAAATACCTGCAGAACTGATGACGTTCATCAGCCTCAGCTGTGTTTACTGCTAATCAGCTAATGTTAGCATGCTAACACGCGAAACTAAGATGGCGAACATGGTAAATGTTAGCATGTTAGCATTGTCTTACTTGTCACTTCTTTCTTTCTTTAAAGAAGCTGATGAGGAGATGGTCTTTCCAAGTTAAAACAAACATGTTGCACAGCGCGAAGCTTCAGTAGTATAACTGCAGTTTATGCAGTAAAACTGCATATTGCAGCTTTGACATGATGAGGTCGAGTCAAAAGTCGCAGCAGCAACTAAACAGAGAAGACAGGAGTAAAACCCTCTGCACGGTCTGTGATACTGAGAAAGTATTTTTAACCTTCATTTGCTCAGAATAAGATTTCCAGAAGCTACATCAGGTTTATTGACGTCACTTCTCTTCACGTCATGTTGACCTGTCACTAACATGTGAGTCTTTCTGTGAGACGAACTCAAACACACGGGACGGGGGGTCGAGTCTGACTTTTAACTTCTGATCTGAGAAAAGAGAAAAAAGCTTGACACAGAGAACAGAACGTAAAACTGAAGAAGACGCTGAGAAACAACAAACTGGTGAAAACGCTGGTGACTTTGATGCTTTCACACGAGATTGGAAACACTGTGTAGCAGCAGAAGGTCACATTCATAACATCAGTGTGTCGGATCAGAGCCATCCATCAGGTGCGTCACTGCTCCACCTCCATCAACACACGTTTCTGTTTGTGTTCAGGGTCTGAAGGTGGAGATGGACTCACTGGTCCTCCGCTACGAGCCACCACAGTAAGGGTCATGTCAGACGCTCATTTTCATTTCTGACGATCCACTTCTGAGATTGATCCTGACAGAAGACGAGGACTCCATCTTTAAATTCGTATTATTATTATTGTTATTGGTATCATCATGTAACAACAACAACAAACACACAGACGGTGATTCAAAATAAAACTGAATCACGTGAAACAAATCTCAAATGTAAAACGGAGACGAGCAGGAAGAGGAGGAAGAGGAGGAAGAGGAGGAGGGCAGCGGGGAGGTGACCCTGTTGACAACCCTCTTAATTACACTCTCCACACACACACACACACACACACACTAAATTAATTACAGAGGTTGTAGAGCTGAGCACAGACACAGAATCAGTTTGTATGAGCATCACGACCTCCTTTTATTATCATAATGATGTTAATACACACTCCTTCCTGCTTGTTCACACTCCAGGATATCACACACACACACACACACACACACACTGACAAGCACAAATGAGTGTGTGTCCAGCTAACACCCCTGGTTAAGCTGCTCGCACTCTGTAGGCAATTTGTCCAGATTTTAAAGGGACTCTGGTCAGCGTCGATTAATTTTTTGTTCACAAATCTGTTTTTAACAAGCAGGATGAACGAGTTACTGAGTGTTAACAGGACAGATGTATCCTCCTTCTGAAGGCGACGCAGTGAATCTATTTTTATTTATTTGCAGTGTTCAAATAAATGTTAATAAAATAAATTCTGCTCCGTCGACTGTGACGAGGATCTGATTAAAGGAAGAAGTTTCCCCTCTGATCGTCTTCCACTGTTGGATCTCATTAATCTGTGATGTTAAACTCTTTTTCAGGAACACACATTTTCCCTCGATCAACCTCCGTGGAGATTTCCTACATTTCCCAGAATGCTGTTCAAAACACGAGGTGGATGAGGAGGAGGATGAGGAGCAGGATGAGGATGAGGAGGAGGAGCAGGATGAGGATGAGGTGCAGGATGAGGAGGAGGAGGAGGATGAGGAGCAGGATGAGGTGCAGGATGAGGAGCAGGATGAGGATGAGGATGAGGAGCAGGATGAGGAGCAGGATGGGGAGGAGGAGCAGGATGAGGAGCAGGATGAGGATGAGGTGCAGGATGAGGATGAGGAGGAGGATGAGGTGCAGGATGAGGAGCAGGATGAGGAGTCTCTTGAATCCTGCTAAACGGGGGTTTGAACCCTCCACCCTCAGAGTTCTGGATCAGCAGCTGGTTCAGATCTCACTCAGCTGGACTCTCTTCAACAGGCTGCATGTTTTATTGATCCACCGCTCGTGTCTAATGTGGACGGCCAGCGGAGGGTGGCGGAGCAGCAGTGCATCTTGGGAGGTCCTCCTGGATTACTTCATAGTCACTTTACCCGCGGTGTCATCCCGCATTCCCTTTGTGATTCATGCGCTTGGTATTATTTAATGTGCTGCAGGAGTCAGTGTGTCTGAAGCTCGCTCTGACAGACTGGAACTCCGCGTCCTCCATCTGAACACCGACTGCAGGAATTCATCAGCAAGCTGCTCTCAGAGTAGCTTCAGCTGTCTGGAGTCAACACCTCTCGGCCATCACGTCACTTCCCTGTAGAGGTCACACCTCATCCTTCACGTGTCCACAGAATTTAAAAAATCTGCCTGGTTACATCTGTGATCAGCAAAAACAGACTCATATCAAACCGTCCCTTGAAGACGTTGTCTCCTTAACCTCAAATGGTAACTTTCACAGGAGCACTGAGATGTTAGTATGTTTCCTGTTTGTTTGTCACACATTAGGTGAAGCACTTTAAAGCCTTTGTGTACAAATGATGTTGCCTTGGCAGCAGTGACAGACTGTGATTGGACGGCTCTGATAACATGACTCAGCATTACCACATATGAGTCTGAACTTTGATTCATATTGTTAGACTTCTTCTTTGGTTTCAAACAGATAAAGATGATGAAGATGATGATGATGAAGCTACTTTTCATTCATTTTTAGTCTTTTGTTTTTCAACCTACTTTACATTTAAATAGAGGGGAGTGGAAATGATGCAGCGTTGTGCCGGCGCTCTGAAGTCAATTATTTCTGCAGATAACAAACCACATATTGTCGTGTTTTTAGGAACAACTTTCTCCATGAAAACACAGAAAGAAGCTGACAGGAAACCTGCAGGAAGAGCAGATTCTAATCTTTCAGTCGATGCTGAACTGAAGGATGTGGACGGAGAAGAAGCACAAAGAAAAATAACTGAGAGTGTGCTGAAATCTAATGATGTCATTTATTATAACGGGTTGGAGCTCAGGAGGTAAACAAAGAGCTAAATCAGTGAAATGAGCTCAAACTGCAGAAACACAACGGAGTCACTGCTGTAATGTTCCTTCATTTGTTTTGTTTGGTGGTCAGAGCTTACACAGGAGGTCTTATTACTAATAGACTAACAGACATTATATACACCTACACCTACACCTGAACCTGCTTCACCCCACACGTCGTTTTCCTGTTTCTCTGCATTATTCACTGAACATCATCTTAACATCAGCGCAGCTCTGAAGGCTTCACATAAAGTCTGAAAACCCTCTCTGACGTCAGAATGTCTCTCATTCTTATTACAAAACTCATTTTCATCTGAACAGCTGAGGTCAACACGTCCAGGAGACGCGCTGAGCTGTTAAATCCACATACATGTATGTTGTTGAGCTGTGGGACGGAGATCAGGGAGGCAGTGGGATGCGGCCAGGAGGAGGATACAGGAGTGTTTCCATCCACCGGTTTTTATGTGCAGTTACTGTTTGCATCAGACATGAGATCTGTGTGGAGCGATGAGGAGGCTGTAACCTTCCTCACAACACAAATGTCATGTTTCCATCATGTTCTCCATCGTTTGAGCTTCGACTGGAGCTCTTTTAATCAAGGAACAAGAGCAGCGAAGAGAACCTGTAGACATCACCTGTATTCTGTCAGAGGCCAAACTACAGGTTCTGTCTACCAGAGGTTCAGCTCACAGTCAGCGTTTCTATCAGAGTGTGTGTGTGTGTGTGTGTGTGCGCATACGGCCATCAGATGTATGAAGAATCAACACTTTGAATCCATTAATGATGCATGAACACACACACAGAAAAACATGCTACCATATGCAGCAGGAAACGAACGCACGGAGACAAATCTCACACATGGGAGGCAGATGTTTGATATGAAGTGTTACTGATGTATGCAGCCTCAGCACAATGTGTGTGTATGTGTGTGTGTGTGTGTGTGTGTGTGTCAGAAACTGGGTTATGGTGCTGAGATGCTGAATGTATGAAAGATGCAAAAGCACAGAAAAAAAGAAAAAGAAAACCCCCATCTTGTTAGCAGAGTTCCTGCACTTCTATCTTTGTGGGGACCAGTTTGAGTTTTAGACCTTTAGGACATTTTAGGAAAGTGAGGACATTTTATCAGTCCTCCTCCACTCTATAATGTTTTTTACTTATCGTTTCATCACTTGGATATTTGTCCTAAATCCTAAATCAGTGAAATTTTTCAAATGAACAATATTTACATGTTAAGGATTCTTCAATGAGGGAGGAGGAGATGTGAACGAGGTCATCGAATTGGGTAATTCTGTGGAAACACAAATGATTATTCAAAGCATATTTTTACATGTTTTACAACATGTCTGGAGTTGTCTTTGAGGGTTTAAACTTGGTTTTAGTGTTAAGGTTGGAATAGGACTTTAGGTTTAGGAAATGCATTGTGTCATTGAGGGTCCTCACAAGTATAGAAATACAAACGTGTGTGTGTGTTGCCCAGCAGAGTGTTAACGTCACTTCACAATGAGGCAGTGGCTGACTGAACACACACACACACACACACACACACACACACACACACACTGTTTTTCTTCATTCTGTTTCCATTCAGATATTTTGGGTCGATGATGTTTAACCTTCAGTAAAAAGTTCTTCACCATCAACTGTTGATTGAATCAGTAAAGTCTCCGATCAGCTGTTCCTTCTAAACCAATCACATTCTACGTGTTGTTGGAGATGAGACGTGATCCCTCACCAGCTTCCCACAAACCACTGACAACTGTATTTATTAAAACTATGACAATTTAATAATAATAATTTAATGTTTGTAATTTTACTGTGTAGGTGTAGTACATGAAAATAAGAATATATGAAAAAAAGATTTAAAAAGTACTTAAAAATGTAGCAAAACCAGCAAGTGTCTGGTTTGACTAACCGATCCCAAATAAAAGGTCCATTTAAAGATCAGCGTATTTACATTCAGTCAGACGGTCACTTCCTGTTTCTGTGTCAGGTGGTCTCTCCACCGCCCCGCCCCCTTCAGGAGACCAGCAGCAGGTCCTGAGTCTGTTCACTCCGACGGGAGAAGTGAACGAGAGCAGATTACGGCCCGTTCACTTCCACCAGCCACGTCTTCCAAACACTCCACTCTAAAATGACATTTTTCAGACGGACAAATCAGGAGAAAATGAAAAATGAAACTTTGTCCTTTGTTCCCGTCTCTGTCTCATCACTTTTCACTGCTGAGCCGGCGGTGAATTAAAACATTGAAGGAAGTGGCCTGGAGAGAGGAACACACGGACTAAACACAGGAGCCAGGTGGGGTAATGAGGGACAGGTGAAGACAATCACACAGGCAGGAAGTGATGTAGTCCGAAACGAGAGGAGAGTAACTTAACAAAATAAAACAGGAAACATGAAACATAAAGCAGTGAACTGAACACACAGGAAGCAAACGGCGAGCTCATTGACTGGCTTTCTGGAGCTCTCAGCTGCATCACACGGTCTTCTTCAGTGGACGGAGTTGACTTGGAGCATCTGATGACGTGCAGCTCTGAAGCCTTCTCGTCTGGGTTTAACAGCGAAGCATCAAAACAACATTTCAGCATTTTTATTCTCATTTTGAGTCTATTCTTTCTGTTTCATCACATTTCAGTGTGCAACTCATCTCTATTAGCGACCTCTTCCTCTTCTCTTCCTCTGACACTTTGTTCATTTGCCTTCTATATATTTTCCTAGAAAAAAAACCCTGCTTTCATTTTCACTTTGCCTCCTTTTCAAAAGGCTAAAGATCGCTTCAAAGTCAACTGGAGAAGATTGAAAATGGAGCTCCTCATTCACAGTCGAGCCGCCTTTTCACCCTCCATCAAATATAAAAGACAGATGAAAAAGAGATATTATTAAGGACATGAAAGATTGAAGAGCGGTGTCAGGGCTCAGGAGGACAGACAGAAAAAAAGACAGAGCAAAGTCAGCTTTGTTGGTAAAGGACGATTAAGAATATTCCATAAAAGATTACTCCATTAGCACATTTATCAGGGAGTATCTCCTGTGAGTAATATTTCTCGTGTTGTCAACCGAGGGCTGAAGTTACTATCACTGAAATGCATTCTGTAATAACTTTCATTACTCATCGTTATTTGAGGGTCGATGTCGCCTCCATAAAAGAATAAATCCGCTCACATATTCTCTGATGAGCTTCATAAAAATCTAAAGGATTTACTGCAGAATCACAGTTCATATGAATATTTATTGTACTGTAATGTAATGTCATTATTAATATTATCAGCCAGAAGCACATCACATGGTCTTCATTAGCTGAGTGAGTTTGTTTAGCTGTTGTTGTAAACGTTTCTGTCAAACTCGGAAACATTAAATGAGAACAATCTGCAGAACGGGTTTGTTTCTTTAAAGTCAGTAAAGTTTCTTTTCTCTGGTCTCAGTTGATAAAAAGATGAAGCTGTAGAAGACGAGTGGAAGTCATCGTGGTTAATGGGATGATTAAAGAACATGTGATGGGACGATGAGGACGGAGGAGTGATCGATCTGTTCATCTTTAATCAGGGTGAAGCACCAGAGTCCTGACCTTCAGACCTCCAGCTCTAATGACACCCTCTCTTCTTCTTCTTCTTCTTCGTCTGCTTCTTCTTCTTCGTCTGCTTCTTCCTGTCAGAGTTGCTCTCTTTGTTTTTCTGATAGTTCCTGTTATCAGTCTGTGAAATCTTTTCTCTTTTATTGCTTTACCTTCATTTCATTCTCCCTGGCCTCTGTTTTCTCACTGTTATTATTTTTCTTACTCTCTCTCCTCTCATCTTCCCATCTCCTGCCCTCTAATCTATTCTCTTCAGTTTTTCAGTTTCAGCTGACTTTATTGCTCTGACATGTATTTATATTTGTTCTGCTGAAAAAAGAAAAGAGAAAGAAAGAAAGACAACAGTGAAAACAGTGAAGACTACAACAGAAGTATCTTTTCTATTCTGTCTATTTTTCCCGTTTATGACTTTACGGACGTCTGAGCAGTGACTGTCCGTCACTGTTTTATCGTCCACCTCTTTCTCTCCTTCATCCTCCACATGTTTGTCCTCCCTATACCCCCCCCCCCCCCCCCCCCCCCATCCTCTGCACTTCCCTCTCCGTCCTGCAGTTAATTGACATTCAGCTTGTGTTTTGGGTGAATTGAATGTCTCTGTCCATTACACTGAGTGTCAAGCAGCGACTTGACGAGGCGACAAACCAATTACAGCACGCAGACGGGCCGTGAGACGTCCGCCTGTCCGTCTGTCCCTTCGTCTGTCCCTCTGTCTCTTTATTTACATTTTAATTTTCTACTAAATGACCCTGTATCAGTATCAATTACCAGTTTATTATAATTAGAGAAAATCCAGAAAGAAAGAGGGAGGCAGAGGAGGAGAGGCTTTGAAGTTTAGAAAAGACATGAAGGTGAAGGAGGGAGGCTGAAAGATAAATGGACTGATGGAGGTGAGAGAGGGGGAGCAAAGTGATGCTAACAGAGAGGGACAGACAGAGAGAGACGGACAACATGTGATGAGAGGATCAGGGCCATTTTGGAGCATCAGCATCAGGTTGTTTGTCATCTGCTGCAAAGAAACTGAAAGAAAGAACTGAATGTGTGACATGTTTGATATCACTGACGGTCGGTAGATGAGTTCCACTGATGTTCTGGGCCGTTTTACAGTTTTTCTCAATCGTTTCCACACTAACACTTGAACTCACGTCTTCCAATTCTGCACAAATACAAACACATTTCCTGCTTTTCACTCATTTTGCAATTCTAAACTTTCTGCTAAACAGTACACACATTCTCTGTCTCTTGTGTTCACATGGGAAACACTGACATTCAGAAAGCTAAACTCAGAACCACCAATCACACCATTGACTCCTCACATGGGCAAAGTGAAGCTTTTCAATCAGCAATCATGGATTTAGGAATACAGTAAAAGAGCCAAAGGTGAGCTGAACAACGGATGCCAACTTTGCAGAGAAAGGTAGAGTGAGAGGACGAGGACGAGGAGGACCAAGACTGTGACCTAGGAGAGCAATTGCCCCTGATGAGGTTCGGGCCACTTTGGTTGACCACATGGTCCATCACGGTCTGACGACTGAGAGTCCAGCCAAACTCGAGCCGCTTCACTGTGGCTTCAGTCGTCCGGACGTACAGAAAGAAATCTACTCTCCTCACTGCAGCTCAGCAGATCAAGACAGTACTTTGCATCTTCTTAAACTTGTAGTCAGAAGTTAGTGTCTAAAATCCTTCTGAATGATTGTAACTGGCTGACACTTCGGTTGCCCACCCGTATTGGTAACAAGTTCCTTGGTCTTGTCAGCGTCTAAAGCAAAGCTCTCTCTTGACACCATCTTAATAGACTGTTGATGTGATGAACATCCAAGCCTGCATACTAAAGACTGAAGTTTCTGTCATACATCTGCATTTCAGTTATATACACACACAAAAAGATGCAGGAGATAAAACGCAACCTTGGAGCACCCCAGTATTCAAAAGGATTTCATCAGACAGGAAGTCTCGTACAGAGACTCTTTGGGGGCGATCAGATAAAAAGTCTTTGATCCGCAATGCAAGGTGTCCAGTGGTATCAAGTTCAAAAAGTCGATTTAATAAAATGTCAGTCTTGTTTGTATTAAAAACTGAACTACAATCAATAAATATAATTCTGGCATAAGCCTCAGGATGCTGGATGTGTTTGGTAACCATGAGCAGTAACGTAGCATCCTTGTCCAGGTGACCACTAACATCCGGCTGCAATGGGTCTGAAGGCATCAGGTGAGGAGGGGCGAGTCTCTTCAGGCACTGGGATGATTGTGGATCGCTTCCATGAGAGTGACACAACATGTTGATCAAGTAGACTCTGGAATAATCTTGTAAAAACACATTTTAGTTGATAAATACACCTTGCAACGGCTCTTCCTCTGAGACCATCTGGGCCTGGAGCTTCGTGTGGCCTTATCTTAGCTAGACTGGTCACTATCTCCCCTTCAGAGAGTGTGATGGGACCCCAAACTGGGCTACAGACATTGTCGAATGTGTCCCCGTGAGTACCTTTGTCAAACATGCTGTAGAGCTGGTTTAGCTCATTGGCAAAGGAGACGGTGTCTGTGGGCAGGCAGCGTTGCTCCCCAGCCTCTCTTCACCATCATTGTGCTGAGACTGCTCCATGCTTTCTGTGCATCGCCAGTAATAAAATCCATTTTGTGTCTGTGCTCTTGTCTGGATCTTTAAATCATCCCCCTCACTTCAGCCCCTTTTTTCTTTAAATAATGCCTTGTCTCCCCAAACAAAGACAGCCATTTCTTCATTTCATACGAGACCCACCCCTTGTTATTGGGGTATACCTTAATCATTTTCAAAGAAAATAATATAGGATGTTATTGTCTCTGTCAGTTCATTTGCACAGTTACCAATGAAAATGTCCGATACGTCTCTGAGTCTCTGAGTCTCCCTGAAGGCGTCTGAGCACTGAGCTCCTTCTGACAGCGGACTCCTCCTGTTTGATCTTTGCCTTGTATTTCGGCAGCAGGTGAATTACACCAGGACGCCGCTTTGAATGCGTTGGACACATTGTACATTGTACATTGTTGTAGAGTTGGCAGGTGACTGTAAAGATCACAAGAATTAAAACCCCTGAGTAAGAAGACGCTGGTCCACAGATCGGGGGGTGCGTTGTTAAAACTCACTTATAATTATCCAGCTCGCTTATCAGAGCCTGGCTGCCCCCTCTAGACCGCTGTTACGTACAATTTCAGAGCAGCCAAGAATGCAGAATGTGAGATCCAGCCTGTTCTCTGGCGTAGCTCATGCTTGTCCTTATATCCGTCCCCCCGGTTTTGAAAGCTCCCTTAGTCTTTAGTTCATTATACCGAACACGAACGCGTAGATAAAACAATAAACAACCAGCCGTTTCTGAGCTTTCTTTAGCAGCGTGGAGATGTGAGATGTGAGAAGTCCGTGACGGGTTCTCTGTGGAACCTGACACCGTTCACCCAGTGCATGCTGGGAACAGCTTTACTTAGTAGTAGTGAGATGACACATTACTTATGAATGAATCATCATTCATAGAGTTCATCCACCGCATTAAAACAGACATTAAAAAAATAAATATTGAATAATGAGTCATTCAATACCCCCCCCCCCCCCCCCCAGTCTCTATAAATGCTACCAGGCGGTAAAGGGCAAGTTAATGGAGAGATTTATAGCAGGCCATAAAACCAGTGCGTCTCTCTCTCCTCCATTTCCTCCATGATGCCGTCGTCAGACTCTGTGTCCTCTTCCTCTCTGTCCATCAGTAAGACAACAGACCTTCGTCACATCATCATCCACAGTGACATTGAGTGAATGAAAGATGTAAAGATCCATAAACATTTTATTATTTTTACATTATAATTGGTAAACACTACGAGACTAGAGACAAGAGCCTCCACACAGAACGTCCTCTTCATGGCCCAGTGCTCTCTGCTCTTCCTGGTTTGGGTCTTTAGTTCCAGTGAAGGGGAATCTTAATGCTACAACATACAAAGACATGAGAATGTTCCTCCAGCTTTGTGTCAACACTTTGTTTGTCTCTTTCCTGCTTCAACATGACAATGCCCCCCTGCACAAAGCCAGCTCCATTAAAAAAAGTTTTCCCAGTTTGGACTGGCGGGTGCTGAGCAGCCCAGTTTCACCAGGACTTCATTCACGTTGGACGGTTCCACAGGTCATGATTTATGTCTGTCCAAGTCACAATCCAACAGTTGACCGTAACCACCATCTTTTCCAAACCTTAACCCAACCGAGGTTTGTCCCGAATCATGTTGTTGCTGCCGTGCACAAAGAAATCATTCTAAAAACTTGGACCTGGACGTTAAAAACCGTCTTGAAACATAACTGGGCTTTGATATCAGCGTTCTGTGCAGTGATAGAGTTGACTGGCCTGCACAGAGTCCTGACCTCAGCCCCCTCCAACAACTGGAACACCGACGTGAGCCAGACCTGATCACCAGCAGCAGTGTAGGAACAAATCCCTGCAGCAGGTTCAAATATCTGGTTTACAGACTGAAACCAGGCGGTGGAGGCTGTTGGAGCTGCACATTCATTATCGTGTCACAATCACACGGTACATTATCACATATGGCTGCAATGTTCAGGTGTCCACATACTGTCGGACATGCAGCGTATTTAGCCTTCAGACAGATGCAGAACTTGAATTCTTCTCTTATGTAAGATCATCAAACCACTGAATGCTGCTGGAAATGATTAAATGTTTATTTCGAAAGACCTGAAACAACATTAATCTGAATTCAGAGAAAGAGAGAGCGAGAGAGAAACAGGCCTGAAGAGACGGAGAGTGTCCTTCGTCCTTCGTCCTTCCTGGAGGTCGTGTCAGACTGCTGGCTTGAATTACACGGCGGCTGCATTCAGCAGACTCTCCCTGTAACCCCGGCGGGACGCTCACATGTCTGATCGATAGCACGGGGCTTCCCTCAGCGTCCTCTGAAAGAGACGGACCGCACAAAACACAAACAGAGTGAAATGCATGGATGCTATTTGGGTGTTTGGTCTCAGACGGTCTGATCGATATCTGAGAAGAAGAAGAACAATGAACGACTGAAACACTGCAGCTGGTCAGACCTGATCCAGACTGGCCTCTGTGGACATATGATGGACATAATGGTGTTTCTTTGTCTTCTTGTATATATCTATGATATTTCTTGTTGTTCATTGTAAATGTGATGACTGTTTGTAGCCTGTTTGAGTTCACACATGGCAGGGAAACAAAGCAGGCAGGAGAACGTGAGAACCGAGAGTCGACTGGCATTTTGACACAGACAAAAGAAGTAATCAGTAGCCTGGATGTTCAGGAGAGTGAATGTGAAGCAACACATGAAACAGCACAGTAGCGTATCCTCAACATCAGGCGTAGCACTCTCATCTTCACTTCACTGTAGACAAATCTACAGCAAGCACACAGGAAGGCTGATCTTTTCTCAATTTGGGGCAGAAGGAATATGTCAGCGCCTTTCCTCGTAAGAAGGAAAATCTGGAGAAAACAGTAAATCTGGAATTAGTTTTTCATAAAAATCATCATATTCAAAGAGTATTCACGCCAAATCGTAGCTATCTACATTTCTTGGCCCAGCAGCAGCCTAAATCTGGCATGCCTGGTTCCCAGACTCGAGGAACCAGGAACAGGAACATTATAAACGGCACACCAGAGTCGCCCAGCGTACACTGCCTGGATTTCAGGTGTCAACACTGGTCCAGTTCTCAGCCTGGTAACCATATATGGACCTAAGATGGCTCAGAATTGGTCCTCCAGTGCCAGGACACGGCCACGCCTGCCGACACGCAGCCACAGTTGGTCAGACTTGACTGAATGAGATGAAATGTAAATGAAATATCAGCAGAATAAAGTAAGAACACAGACCTCAAACACAATCCATCGTTCCATTCTACATTTATCTGAGCTACATCCTCCTCATCCTCCTGGTGTCTGGGCGCCGTCTCCACGTACAATCACACAAATCACTGCAGTACAACCAAAAACAGGCCCAGTGTAGCTTCAGCTAAACACTGACGGACATTAACACCTGACTGACGACTGATAGATTCCTCAGAAATAGAAAAGAGAACAAACAGAAACAGATGGAAGAACAGTAGGAAGGAGAATGAAAAGCAGAAGGCCTTCAGGAGTGCCCCCCCCCCCCCCCCCCCCCCCCCCCCTCTCTCATAACACAAACACAGAAATCTAATTACTGTGCTGTTTGTTCAGGAGCAGCAGACAGACAATAAAAAGCTTAAATTACCTTCCTCATTAACTGAGGAAAAGAGAGAGACGGAGAAACAAAAAGCGTTTCGTTGTTATTTTCTTTTCTTACGTTTCTTTCGGAAATTAGAGCTTCAGATGAACAAGAGTTTGTCTTTGTTGGTGCTTTGTTGATTCAATTCTGCTGGGATTTATGATCCATCTCCTTTTATGATTGATTACAGGCACTGGATTTACTACAAGCTCTGGACTCCTTTAAAGTATTGATTTCTGGCCCTGGAGTATTAGGCGCTCTGATTAGACCCTTAATGAAGTTAAACCTGTGAGTCAGCTGGTGTCCTGACACCATGTCACTCTCAACCATGATGCCGTTCTTCAGCCATATGTGCTGCTCAGAGAGCCACCTGTACTCTTTAAACAAACATAATATATGTTCATACTCCACATTCACATAATGACCGATTTCACATCAGCTGACTGACCAGAGGATAGATTACTGCTACAAGTTGTGTTGGTCACCACTGAGCGAGGCCATCAGCACATACTGGATCCAGTGTGTTGGACGTAGTGATCACCAGCAATTTGGATTTTCCAAAAGTGTTAATTACCTTCATCGCTGTGGTAACACACACACACACACACACACACACTTACAAGGCGAAACAGACAGGTCTATGCAACACACAAACACACACTGCCACTTCAAGTCGTGTGTGTGTTGTTGGACGGACATCACTGAGACATCCGGGGAGCTTTCTCTCTCATGGCTCTGCCCCGGGTCCAGCCAGCGTCTGTGGAGGTTCAGCCCCGCCCCTCCGGACACCTCCTCAAAGCTCAGCAGAGGCCCGACAAAGACCTCTTTCCCACGATACAGACTTCAGGAAATGAACGTACCGCGTGTCCATCGTTCCACCTTTCAGGGGAGCAAAGCTGTCAGTCGTGATCGGTCTCCTGGAGGTGAAATCACAAGACAACAAGGACGACTACAGCAAACGCGACAACAGTCAGTTTGGAGCGGAGGCACCAGTCTTTTAAAGAGGACTGACGGCGGCCAAGCCAACACGTCCAGGCTTCATTAGTATTCAGGAGAGGAGGCTTCTCAGAGGGATCTGGAGTCAGCAGTTAAATATGGGTGTGGACAGCAGAAAGGACAGCGGACACACATGTCCATCTGTTTGAAATTCACTGGCAGACGTGTTCACACACGCTGTCAGAAATTGTAGGCGTCTAGAAATACGTTGATTCTCTTTCTGGTGAGAGTCAGATGTTCAGATTGATCCACTCTCTCATCTGTCTGTTAAATAAGCTGGTTAGCTTAGCTTAGCATAAAGACTAGAAACAGGGGGAAACAGCTAGCGTGTAACAAAATCCACCTGCCAGCTCCTCTGAATTAACACGTTATATGTTGTTTGTTTAATCTGAAGAAATGAAACACATTTCTACAACATAACGGACTCATTAACGGTCTCGCTCTCTGTGGCGGATCATGTCTGAACAGCGTGAGCAGCTCGGTGCTGCTAACTGAGTCGGGTGTGTTGTTTCCGAGCTGACGAGGACACTCGGATATCTTCAGATGTCTATATTCTACTCCCATCTATCCACTTCAAACTCACAGCCCGCTCTCCCAACATGAAACACACCAAGCAGATGGAAATCTCACCGTTTCATATCATTGGATTTTTTTTCTGTCTCTGCTGCATGAAAACAGCACCGAGCTGATCTTCCTCACTCTGCTGCTGCTCACGTTTCAAATGTGAAAGAAACGGCGGCTCTGCATGTTGACCCTGTTGTTTGAAACCATTTGACAAAACAAGGTGTTATGTTATATCACATGTGACATGTGATATCACATGTGACATGTGATATCACATGTTATGTGTGTGTGAGAGCGACGTGATGCTGATCTCTGGTTTGTGTTGAAAGTCAAACAGCCACATTTTGTACGAGTTAGAGGCTGTTGAGTGAGTTCTGGTTCACAGCTTCAAAGACTTCTGCAGTAGTCCGACCTCCTGCATCTCCGAAATTTAAAACTGAAGTACATTTCTCACCACAGGTTCGATGTTGTTAACAAAGGCAGCATGCGACACCACACGATGTCTCCGTTGTTCTGTACACACGAGTGTCGAACATTTACACCAAATCCAACACAAAACTGCACTCGTCTTCAGGTTGAAGCTCAGCAGAGATTCACTGAATATCTGGACGCATCGATTTCAGACAAACTGAACCTGCGACTTCATCTTCTGAAAATGAGTTTGTGTTGCTGCCAAATGATAATTATCTGTCTTTCACTCGCTGATTGTGATTGGTCCAGAGAGGCCGATGTGTGAAGTAAACAAGTTAATTATTAATCTCTGTAATGAATAATACAAACACGCTCCGTCTTCATTTGTCAGCTGCCACAAAACAAAGTCATATTTCATTCATTCGGTGCCGTTTTAACAGGAAGGATTCATATTTCAAACTGGAAACAAGAGTAGAGTCTTCCCTCAGGTCTCACTTCAACTGTCTGCAGTTTTATTCTTCAAACTTTAACTGAGAACAAATCAAATTTACAACAACGAAGTCCAGCGAAGTCCGACTGTCATTGTTCAACCTGAGACAGCAGACGTCTGTGTTTACTGACAAGAGGTCAGAGGTATGTTGTCAGTGATTATTTTACTGATCCAACAACAACATTTGTTAATTGAGAATGTTTCCTCATTATGTTGATCTGGGTCGAACTACATCTCTAACAAAACTTACAGAATAAAATGAACGTACTTCATATAAAAGATTCTAACAAACCGCTCAGGTTTGATCAGTTCTGAAGTCGTACTTTGAGTTTTCTCTTCAGCGTTGATGAAAACGTTTTACAGAACAGTTTCTCCGTCACATGCCGTCGTCACTTTCCAAACTTTCCTCACATTAAAGGGAGCAGATTGTCCCTGATGCTCCTGCTGTTCAGTCGTCAGCTGTTTGACCCGTGTTTAAACTCCGTTAGCTCCCTGATGCTACTTTGAAAACTCAAATCAAAGTGCTGATTGTCAGAGCTCTTTTCATTCCGACACATGCTGCTAATTGACATTCAGGTTAACATGACTCCCCAGTGTCGCTGCCTTTGTGTTGTCACTTCATCGCATCAAAGTTGAAGTGGTTTTATTGTTTGCTTCACCTCCTGCTGTACTTCACTTCACCTCTACCTGCTTCAGACACTTAAACATCTCATCTGCTGTGACGGTCAGTTTTCATAAAGTTTTAAACTCCGTCACAGAACTTTTCTTTCATGACTGACTGGATTAAAAATGTCCTCCTCTTATGGAAAACAGCAGCTGGTCATCATATATTTTTAATACCAGCTGAAGAGAGGGGACCGGGGCAGCTGACGTATTCCTCCGGTGTAACCTTTGGGAAAAAATGAGGCATGGAAGTGTCCCAGTAGGGGAAATACATATGCTGGTCGAATAAAAAATGAAGGTTTCTGCAGTCAGGCACCTCTGTAATGAGGGACTGTGGAGCAGTAAGGCAAAACTTTTATGTAAAAGTGTAAAAATCCACCTGTCATCAACCTAAATCACAAGCACCTGTACAGCAGACGTCACAACAGCAAAAACTAAAAGTCTCCCTCAGTCCCTGAACACAACATTCAAAATCAAGCCAAACGGCTGCTCCAAGGGCTTAATTGAAGTGTAAGCAGTGAAAGGAGTGTAAGTGTGTCAGGTTAAGTGTATTGACACTTCAGGTGAAATGAAGTGTAGTCAGAATAGGAAACAACGTTTAAAATCAGTCAAACTGTGTGAGAAGTGGTTATTTCTCAAACTCCAGAAAGTACAGTTGAGCCTTAAGCACTGAAAGTAACTGAAGTGTACTGAGAGGATGTGAAGTGTCAGTTGAAAGAACAATAAAAAAAGACTTTATGGCATGTTTCTTACATGAAATGCAGCTAAAAGGTTTTTTATTTAAGTAAGAGTTAACATATTAACATACATAACAAAAAGGACTGAAAGGAGTCGAAGTGTCGGTTGAATTTGAAGTGAATTGTACCTGGAACTCTGGAAAACTGGGAAATATGATGGCACAATAGAATGAAGAATGAAAGAATAAAAAATTAAAAGATGTATTAAAATGCACAAACTACATTGAGAACACTGCATTGTCAGTTGAATTATAAGGACTGAAAGGAAATTAGGGGTCATTGCTGAAAGGATATAAAGTGTCAGGTATCATGTAAGCACTGAAAGGAGTTGAAGTGGACCGAGTTGAGGAGCTGCGCTGATGTTAACTGATGAATTATTTTATGTCAGTTTTGGATATAAAACAATGACCTGAAATGTGATTTGATGCTTTTCTTTGTTTTGTGTAAAGTTTGCATCAGACTGAATAAAAAGCTTGAAGAATGGGTTGAGGGGTTTTTATTCTTCTATTATTCTTATCCTGTTAAATGTTACCAAATAAATTGTGCAAACTGCTCTTTAATATTCAGCATGTTTCCCAGTTGTGCTGTAAAATCTATTTCTGTTCTGTTCATCCATCTCTGCTGCTTCTCGCATTCAGTCATTTTATTGTCAGCAACTTTTGGAGAAGTGACTTTCTGCTGAAGAAGAAGAAGAAGAAGAAGAAGAAGAAGAAGCTGTGAGTCAGAACCAGCTCCTCTCTGACTCCGTCGCTCTGCAGAGACACAATGAAAAGTCACTCATGTATGATTCACAGCGTCAGTGATCGTTTGCTGGTGAGCGGCGCCGTGTTCGTCCTGGAACACAAATAGCGTTCGAGTGCATCCTGGGAAAAATAAAAACACACCTCTGCTGCTGAGGGTGTGTGTTGATGTTTGTTCAGTTTGAATCACGTCGTGGTTTAAAGAAGTCTTATTAAAGATTCCTGCAGAGTGAAGGAGAATCAGGCACAGTCTCCTCGTCTGCATTTGTTTTCCTGTTTATTACCTTTACACTGGATGAATAATTTAGTCGTCCTACATTTTACATCATAACTCAAACATTAGAAAGGAGCAAACTGCTGCAGCTTGTTACCGACAGACTGACTGATCCACGCTACAAAATATGGAACAACAGAACGATTTCTGCGGCATCGAGAAAGGATCCCAAAGATATGGAGTCTGTGAAATAAGGCTCAGTTGAATTAAATGTATGTATTGAGTGTGTAAACGTGCAGGAATGAAAGTTTATGAACGTTTAACAAAATCAATATATAATATTGATGAACAGGTTCTTATAGCTGTTAGCTCAGCACGATACACAGCAGACTCAAACAGACACAAACAGGTTCAGCTTCGTTGTCGTTGTTGTCCTCCGCCTGGCTGCACACATTCCAATAGTTTACATTCCAATAAAACTATAAAACAGAACAAAGTATGTACAAGTACACTAAAGGAAGAGATAAGTTATATTTAAAAGGAAGAGATACAGTCAGCGGTGATGACGTCGTGCACGCGTAAGTTCCTCCTCCCACCATCAGCGTCCCACACAGCGGAGTCTCGGGCTCTGTGATTGGATGTCTCTGAGTGAAATGCATCTTGGGAGTTGACTTCTCTCCTTCAGCTTTCTGGTCCGCAGACTTCTTGTACCTTTTTCATCAGAGACGCATCTTCTGATGATTCAACAGGTTCATTCTTCATTTCACTCTTGTTGTCTTCACTCTGTACTGATCACTCTGTAATGATCACTCTGTACTGATCACTCTGTACTGATCATTCTGTACTGATCAAACTGTATTGATCACTCTGTACTGATCATTCTGTATTGATCAATCTGTACTGATCAAACTGTACTGATCACTCTGTACTGATCACTCTGTACTGATCACTCTGTACTGATCACTCTGTATTGATCACTCTGTACTGATCACTCTGTACTGTATTGATCACTCTGTACTGATCACTCTGTACTGATCACTCTGTACTGATCACTCTGTACTGATCAAACTGTACTGATCACTCTGTATTGATCACTCTGTACTGTACTGATCACTCTGTACTGATCAAACTGTACTGATCACTCTGTACTGATCACTCTGTACTGATCAAACTGTACTGATCACTCTGTACTGATCACTCTGTACTGATCACTCTGTACTGATCACTCTGTACTGTATTGATCACTCTGTACTGATCACTCTGTACTGATCACTCTGTACTGATCACTCTGTACTGATCAAACTGTACTGATCACTCTGTATTGATCACTCTGTACTGTACTGATCACTCTGTACTGATCAAACTGTACTGATCACTCTGTACTGATCACTCTGTACTGATCAAACTGTACTGATCACTCTGTATTGATCACTCTGTACTGTACTGATCACTCTGTACTGATCAAACTGTACTGATCACTCTGTACTGATCACTCTGTACTGATCAAACTGTACTGATCACTCTGTACTGATCACTCTGTACTGATCACTCTGTACTGATCAAACTGTACTGATCACTCTGTATTGATCAATCTGTACTGATCACTCTGTATTGATCAATCTGTACTGATCAAACTGTACTGATCACTCTGTAATGATCACTCTGTACTGATCAAACTGTACTGATCACTCTGTATTGATCACTCTGTACTGATCACTCTGTATTGATCAAACTGTACTGATCACTCTGTATTGATCACTCTGTACTGATCACTCTGTATTGATCACTCTGTATTGATCACTCTGTACTGATCACTCTGTACTTATCACTCTGTATTGATCACTCTGTACTGATCACTCTGTACTGATCAAACTGTACTGATCACTCTGTACTG
The DNA here is from genome assembly GCF_043641665.1 of Enoplosus armatus. Lineage (NCBI taxonomy): Eukaryota > Metazoa > Chordata > Actinopteri > Centrarchiformes > Enoplosidae > Enoplosus > Enoplosus armatus. The sequence goes on from NC_092195.1 coordinate 21,774,465, forward strand.
ATCACTCTGTACTGATCACTCTGTATTGATCAATCTGTACTGATCAAACTGTACTGATCACTCTGTATTGATCACTCTGTACTGATCACTCTGTACTTATCACTCTGTATTGATCACTCTGTACTGATCACTCTGTACTGATCACTCTTTTTTTCTTTACAGTCTTTTTACTCATTTACTTGAGTCTAAATATTTGTATTAATTAGTGTATTCTGTGATGTCGTTGTATAAAGACCTGCTCTATTAATGAAGTGGGTTTTCAATACTGAAAGGATTACCTGTCACATTCATAAAAACTTCCTGTGTGTGTGTGTGTGTGTGTGTGTGTGTGTGTGTGTGTCCTGGCGAGGCCTGATGTTTTCCACCTTCACACACACTCAATTATTCAGGAGTGTATTGTTGAGTTCAGCTGCAGTGGAGCAGCTGTCACCACGTCAGACCACAGTGTGTGTGAGTGTGTGTGTGTGTGTGTGTGTGTGTGTGTGTGAGTGTGTGTATGTGAGTGTGTGTATGTGAGTGTGTGTGTGTGTGTGAGAGTGTGTGTGTTATACTTGGCCTTCTACATCTTTCTAAAGTTTCAAAAGTTACTTTGAATTTAAATCAAACAAACTTTAAGGATGTTTTCGTCCCATGACAGCAGGAAACACACACACACACACACACACACACACACACACACACAGAGGAAGTGTTTTATGCTTTACAAAACATTTGTCCTATCAGAATAAAATGTTTTGTTCATTACAGAGAGAAAAACAAACCTTTGTGTTTGAGTTTTATCAAAATCAGGACTCTTTATTCTTATTGAAACATTCCCCTCATTTATTTATTTATTAACTGTTCATAGATATTTTATGTAATATGAAAATAAAAATAATTTTATTTCCATTTTCACATGAAGATCCAAACCTTGTTTCAAAGCCACACTGCCAGGAATAAAACTCAGTGGAAATATTTCATATTTATTTGTAGTTGGACTTAAAAGTTATAAACTTTAAATAAACTCCTGAACTCTGTGTGAAAGTAAAATCCCCCTAAAATGCTCAAATTCCCCCCAAAAAACAGGTTTCAGGTTTCTGATGTTTCTGCTGACGAGCCGAACAGCTTTATTTAGACTGCATGTTAATAACTGTGTGTGTGTGTGTGTGTGTGTGTGTGTGTGTGTTTACAGGAAGTCAAACATCAGTGTGTGTCTGTCAGACTGTAAACACCAACTGACAAAAGAGGAAACTTATGAATAAACCACAGAGGAAGAACCAGTCCAGGTGTGCAGACTGAGCATCAGGTACACAATGAAACCGCAGTGTGTGTGTGTGTGTGTGTGTGTGTGTGTGTGTGTGTGTGTGTGCTACCCCTGTGTGACAGAGCCTCACATGCTGCACCATCAGGTTACATAATGTATGTGAGTGTGTTATTGCAGCCTTTTGTAATTGTTGCCATGCTGCAGTGTCAGGTGAACAGTGTGTGTGTGTGTGTGTGTGTGTGTGTGTGTGTTTGCTATGTAAATGTTGATTGTTGTCATGTTACACGTTCAGGCAGCACATAATACTTCCTCACCAGACCAGACACACGTCCTGATTAGCTATTTGATCCGAGAAGCTACTCATTTAAACTTCATGTCACAACAAATAATAAATATGTTTGTAATGTTTCAGAAAACATTTTGAAACAAGTTTAAAAATGTGAGAAACTCTGTGAAACCGTCTGCAGAGTAAACGTTTCTCTCTGGACTGTGATGAAACTTTGTTCAGACCTTCAGGATGAACTGTAGTCACCTTGTGATCCTCTGAAGATGGAGGTAAAGGTTCCACCTGCTCCGTCACTGGGAGCCTGTTAGCATCATGGAGGTAGTTAGCATGCTGGTGATTTAAGCTGTGCAGCCTCACAGAGCTGCTGACTGAAGACTCTCAGTCAAATAAAAACATCTATGCTGCATTTAAGCCTTGTCATGCATTCCAGACCTTTTTATTGAAGTCTTTGTATTGTTTTTTTCACGAGCCAGACTTTAGTCTTGAAGATTTGAGTTCATTTACTTTGAGGCCACGTCAGGACAGACGTCCAGCTTGCGGACAAAACAAGTTAAAACTGAATGTGCAGGTTGACATCCTGATCTCTGTCCTGCTCTCCAGAGGATGAACGCTGTAATGACCCATAACATTTCCTCTAGCGCCCCCCTCAGGACAAACTGTGCATGTTGATGCTATGTGAAAACACTGGTCTTCACTCTGCATGTTCTTTTGTATTAACGTGTGTTTCTGCCGACTCAGCAGGCCTCCAGCCGGGGACACAAGCGAATTAGCTGCTAACGAACTAAAGAGGCTGTCGAGAAGGCCGAGAGGATGAGCGCTGCGGTCCCTCGGCGTGAACACGTTCACAGTTTCTGTCTCGTGCTTCACCGATCAAACCGAGTCATCAATAACATCAATAACTCGCAGAGCGGAAATCAAAACAAACAAACATCAGAAACATCCGAAACTTTGACGAAACATTTAATGTGCTGCCTTTTTACGGTTTCCTAAAACATTCATATCTCATATTCAGATGAAGTGTTTCTGTAGGTTCCAGTTTTAGAGTAAACTGACAAAAACAAACAAACGCGGTCTTCATCAGCAGATGGAGTTCGTTCACTCGGTCACTCGTTTGTTGTTGAGTTGCTGAAACAGCTGATTCTGTGCAGCCTTCACCTTCTATCACTGCTGGAGCAGCACAACACAGAGAGACCACAAACCATCTGGACACAGCTCAGTGTGATCACACCATTAATCACACACACACACACACCTCAGTTTGTTTCCCCGAGCTGAAGCTGTAAACCTGCAGCATGTCACCAGGGTGAAGTGCTGTTAGCTAGCCGAGCTAACTTAGCGTCTTTGCTTACCAATGAACAGCATGAAGAGATTCTTCTGTGAGGAAACACCAAATCAGGAGTGTTTTTATGTCTTACAACACGTTAGGAGGGGACCTTTAACAGCAATGATTCACTAATTGATTAATAATTGACACCTCTGTTCCACACATTAGCTTAGCATTAGTCTTAATGAAGTTGTGATTGTGAACAGTGACACTGATCAAACTCTCTCTCTCCTCGTTCTCTCGTTCTTGAACTCTGTAATGACGACGGTGATTGGAGGTCAACAGCTTTGCTGCCGTGGTTACCGTCTCTCAGGTAACAGGATCACTTCCTCGTCCTGTCCCTCTTCTATCCACGTTTCATTTCCTCCTCGTCGTCTGTCCGTCCACTCCTGTCTTCTTGGTGTCTGTTATTCTTTTCTTCATTCTCACGTTTCTCTGATTTCTTCTCTTCCTCTTCTCCTGGTCCTTTTCTTGTTTCTTCCTCATCAACACCTTCTGGTCTTCCCCTCCTCCTCCTCCTCCTCCTCCTCCTCGTCAGCAGCCTGATGACTAAACTCTCTGCAGATGAATTCAAGATGGCGGCTGATTAGAATCTGCTCATTAGCAGCGCAGAGGATTCGTTAATAATTAGCAGCGGCGGCTGAACGTCGACAGCTGATCTGAGCTGATAGACATGCTGATATGATAAAGTCAAACAACTTCAGTCACACACACACACTGACACACACACACACACACACACACACACACACACACACACACTGACTGTCAGTGATGTACTGTATGTACTCTCTGTGTGCAACACAGTACAATCCCTTCTGCTTTATTTCTTTCCTTCTGTGAACGTGTAAAAGTGTAAACGTGTAAAAGTGTAAACAACGGAACAGTGCACATTTCCCCACTGAGGGATTAATAAATTATAATTATTGATGCATTCATGTGTTCATCACTTTAATGTTGCAGAAGGTCGAGCTCATTTTAGTGACTTTATATTCTGTAACTTAACGTATAATATTACATCACAATCTATCGGTTGATGTATGTTTCGTATTAATGATCTAAATCTGCAAAGCAACTCAATGCAGTGGAGTAGAAGTAGAAAGTAGCATAAAATGGAAATACTCAAGTAAAGTACAAGTACCTCAAAATCATACTTACAGTACTTGAGGAATGTGTTTCTTCTCGTGGGGCTAAAGTTAAACACACGTCTGTCTCGACTCTGCTGAAGGAGTCGACATGTTGACACGTGTGAACATGTTCTTGTATGGGGGGGGTCCCACGGCCTCCTGTCCACACGTGGAAGTGTCCCACCTCCCTGCCTGGTTTCAGCTTTCAGCAGTGTCTGAACTGTTGGTGAGGCTCAGCCCTCAGACCTGTCTGCCAGGTCAGCTCCACCCTGTGAGCTCTCAACACCTTGTTTTCGGTCCCCAGAGGATGAATCCTGAACGGGACGGCTCAGAGACGGACAGGATCGGTTCACTTCCCCTCGTTAAAACCGGGCAGGTGAAAACAGGCAAACTGAGGGTCGGGCCGGGGGGCAGGAGTCCGGCAGGCAGGAGATCACGCAGGCAAAGTCAAACAGGAAGCGACAGATGGCTGGAAAGGTAAGGTGGAAGCACAATAGACAATCTGGCAGAGGGTGAACGGGAGCGGGCCGGTAGATTCACTGCAGGGCTGATGGGACAAGTGGGAACAGGTGTGCAGGTAGGCAGGGGAGGTCAGGTGATGGGAACACGGGAAGAGGGTTTACTGGGGGGCAGGGGGGAGCGGCAGGGTCTGAATATGACCGTCAAGTCCTCAGGGCAGGTAAATGATGAGGTCACGTGGATATAATATAAATATATTCAGACCATGAGGGAACGTGCAGATTTAGCCGACTCTCTCTGGTTACCAACACAATGAGACGCAGCCATGAAAGACGGCGAGCTGCCTCTTCAGGGATTCATCAGCCTGCTGGGAACAAACACGCAGCAGGATCCCAGAGGTCGGAGGTCATGTGGGAAACATCCACAACTCAAACACGACGCCAAAGTTCATCATCAGTTTAAAGGTTTGACTGTGACAGAAAGAATCGCTGAGTCATGGTATTATATGGTACACATGGTCTGTGTGTGCTAGACCCTGACCTTTACCACCGAGTCCAGTGGTCGGGATGAGAGTCAGCAGCTCCAGGTCTGAGACCCTGGTCCTCTGGCAGGAAACAGTGGACCACCCCCCAAAATCATCTGGGGGGGTCTGGAGCTGCGTTCACAACATGGAGTCGAACGTGGTTGAGAGCTGCTCCACCTTCACATGTTCTCTTCTTATACAAGTTGTGACGTGTTTGAGGTCTTACAAACTAATTAGCCGACTGAAACCTGCTGATTCGTACTGAAGGTGACGATGTCTTCGTCCAACGAAGACGAAGACAGAAATGGACTTTACAGCGAGACACGTTGTTCGTCTGAGTCCTAAAACAACACATAGAAGTGTATAATGTGTATAATGTATAGATGATAGATACAAATATTGAATATTATATTTATTCTTATTTAATAAGTTCTTTGAAAGTAATAACAAGACATTATGTTTAAATAGAAACACTCACACAGTTGTACTGTATGTATAAGTACACATAGTATATCTCTCCTGATGTATTCATGTACGTGTTTACTGAGCTTCACTGTATTAAAAACACATCTTTGTTTATTTACTTTTCTTCTTTTTTTCATTCATACATTTTTTATTCACCACTATTATTATTAGTATTATCATTATGTATAATAATAATATATATATACGTGTGTTAATTCACGTATGTTTAAGGAAGCCGAGTTATTTTTTGACAGTTGAATTAATACATAATATAAACCTTTATTTATTTAGCACTTATTGGTATTGGAGTATTTATCAATTGAAGACTCATTCAAAGATTTCAGGGCTGAGCTCCAGATCTCTGCTGATCCTAGATCAGTTATTCTTTGATATTATGACTAATAAATATTAAATGCAAAAGTCTTTGGCTTTATATATGGCTTCATGCTTTGGGATGTTTATTAAATGTTGTCGTGATTCATTTTAGATTCAGGGTTTTTCTTGTAGATTTTGTAGGTTTCCTTGGTTCATTATTTTCTACTGTTACATTCTGAGCAACTTTATTATTATTATTATATTATTATTCATCATTAATAAGGCCGGTGCGTGTGCAGTTTTATTAAAGGCAGGTTGGAGTCGAGTCGCAGTCAGACAGCCAGCGAGGGAGCGGCTGCCAATCTCCTGTCATTAGAATTCACTGGCAGCATATGATGAGGCCATATGGGCTATTAACAAACCCAACCTCTCTGCGGGGGGGGGGGGGGGGGGGGGAGAGGAGAGAGAAGAGAGGAGGGAGGGAGGGAGAGAGAAGGGGGGAGGGGAGAGGGGGGGGAGGGAGGGAGAGGAGGGAGAGGAGGGAGGGAGGGGAGAGGGGGGGGGGGAGGGAGAGAGAAGAGAGGAGGGAGGGGAGGGGGGGGGGAGAGAGGAGGGAGGGAGAGGAGGGAGGGAGAGAGAAGAGAGGAGGGGAGAGGGGGGGGAGGGAGGGAGAGAGAAGAGAGGAGGGAGGGAGGGAGAGGAGGGGGAGGGGAGGGGGGGGGGGGGAGGGAGGTAGAGAGAAGGGGGGAGGGGGGGGAGGGAGGGAGGGAGAGAGAAGAGAGGAGGGAGGGAGGGAGAGGAGGGAGAGGGGGGAGGGGAGAGAGAAGGGGGGGAGGGGAGGGGGGGGGGGGGAGGGAGAGAGAAGAGAGGGAGAGAGGAGAGAGAAGAGAGGGAGGGAGAGAGAAGGGAGGAGAGGGAGGGAGAGGGGGGGAGAGAGGGAGGGAGGGAGAGAGAAGAGAGGAGGGAGAGAGAAGGGAGGAGAGGGAGGGAGAGGGGGGGAGAGAGGGAGGGAGGGAGAGAGAAGAGAGGAGGGAGGGAGAGAGAAGGGAGGGAGGGGAGGGGGGGAGAGAGGGAGGGAGAGAGAAGAGAGGAGGGAGGGAGAGAGGGAGAAGAGAGGGAGGGAGGCAGGGAGGGAGAGAGAAGAGAGGGGGGAGGGAGAGAGGGAGAAGAGAGGGAGGGAGGCAGGGAGGGAGAGAGAAGAGAGGGGGGAGAGAAGTGAGGGAGGGAGAGAGAAGAGAGGAGGGAGGGAGAAGAGAGGAGGGAGGGAGAAGGGGGGAGGGGAGAGAGAAGAGAGAGGGGGGGGAGAGAGAAGAGAGGAGGGAGAAGAGAGGGAGGGGAGAGAGAAGAGAGAAGAGAGGGAGGGAGGGAGAAGAGAGGGAGGGAGAGAAGTGAGGGAGGGAGGGAGAAGGGGGGAGGGGAGAGAGAAGAGAGAGAGGGGGGGGGTGACCCGGCCATATGGGTGAGGAACACCTACGACTGAAGAAGGAGAAGAGAGATGGAGGTGAAGATTTGGCAGATCTTCATGAACAGTTAGCACGTCCTGTTAGCATTAATTACAGACACACAGAGACGAATATGGGCGGACGGGCGGAGGAAGATGAGAGGAGACTGAGATGAAGGAGGGAAGAGAGAGAGGGATGAAGAGGGTCTTCAGGTGGCGTGACGCGCCCCCGGGCGGCCATGTTGGAGGCCGTTAATTAGCTGTGAGAACAGCTGACGTTGATCCACAGGAACAATCTCATGTTAAGAAATTATCAACATCAACTGACAAAGTTCAGCTGAATGTTCGTCTCTGACACAGTGATGGAGGAAGTACTCAGATACTGTACTACTACAGTACAAGTCCTGCATTTACTTCAGTAAAAGTACATAAGTATATTGAGTAAAATGTCCTTAAAGATCAGATTTGTAAATCAGGATCAACCAACAGATTCTGGTTGTATCTCAACTCTTTCATGGCAGCAACAGTTTTCCTCTAAATACTTGAAACACACATCAGACTTCAGCAGCAGAAGCCAGTCAGGACTCAAACACATGCGTTTGGATAAACTTCCTCCCTGTGACACACTAACAACCAGGTGTGGTCAGTGGAAACAGATCACTAAGACCGCTCTGATTCTGTCTCCATCATTTAGTCCAAGTAGATTCACCTGTTTCTATTTCATCGGCGTGGAAGTGAAACCAACATCCACGTTTTGTTCCAGAAGTAAGAAAATCCCATAGACGTTTTTTAAGGATTTTTAAATGACTGAAAGTCCATCACAAAAACATAAACTTACTCAACTGTGTTGCTTCAGTTTGTCCTGGCATAAAAAAACAATGTAATATTGTTGTTCATTCAATATTTCTGGCTTTTGATCTTGAACTTGTGTAGACGTTTCTGAACAGCACAGGCTACACCAAATAATTGGACAGGACATCAATTCATGATTAATGTTCAGTTTTAGTTGAAACTGTTACGGTCACCTGTTAACCTTAGTTGTTTCTATTATTTTGTCCACCCCAGTATCTTGTTCCCGTGTTTGTTTTCCACATAAAGGATTATGTAAAATAACGAGTTCCTTCTGAAGCAGACGTCTGTGAAGCAGCTGACTTCGTCTTCTCTCTGCAGAGCGATTTGTCTCGAGCAGCAGCCAGAGTCATCCGTCAGGCGCAGAGATGGATGGAGGGATGGATGGGTGGAGTCAGAGATGAAGCTGTACGAGCTTCAACCATCTGGACCGTTAACGTCTGAGACCGCAGAGGGAACGAGGGCGTGAACAGAGGGACGCAGGGAGGGATGGAAAACGTTCGGGCCATATGTTCTTTTTACAGCTCAGGAAGGAGAGAAAGTTTGTTCCTGTCCAGCTGTGGAAGGACGTCACTCTCAGAAACCCCTTAAAGGGACAGGGACACGCTGCATGTAGGTGCTGGACCAGCAAGCCACGGCTCGACAAACCAGGTGTCTGTGGTTAGTTCACTGTCTGTAGTAACAGTGGGACAGTCGAGGGTCTGTGGGGAGTTCACTGTCTGTAGTAACAGTGGGACAGTCGAGGGTCTGTGGTTAGTTCACTGTCTGTAATGACAGTGGGACAGTGAAGCGTCTGTGGGGAGTTCACTGTCTGTAATGACAGAGGGACAGTGAAGCGTCTGTGGTTAGTTCACTGTCTGTAGTAACAGTGGGACAGTCGGGTGTCTGTGGGGAGTTCACTGTCTGTAATGACAGTGAAGCGTCTGTGGGGAGTTCACTGTCTGTAATGACAGTGGGACAGTGAAGTGTCTGTGGTTAGTTCACTGTCTGTAGTAACAGTGGGACAGTCGAGGGTCTGTGGTTAGTTCACTGTCTGTAATGACAGTGGGACAGTCGAGGGTCTGTGGGGAGTTCACTGTCTGTAATGACAGAGGGACAGTGAAGTGTCTGTGGTTAGTTCACTGTCTGTAATGACAGTGGGACAGTGAAGCGTCTGTGGGGAGTTCACTGTCTGTAATCAGAATCAGAATCAGAAACTGTTTATTGCCAAGTAACATACATTACAAGGAATTTGCTGTCAGTGGGACAGTCGAGTGTCTGTGGTTAGTTCACTGTCTGTAGTAACAGTGGGACAGTCGAGTGTCTGTGGTTAGTTCACTGTCTGTAATGACAGTGGGACGGTCGAGTGTCTGTGGTTAGTTCACTGTCTGTAGTAACAGTGGGACAGTCGAGTGTCTGTGGTTAGTTCACTGTCTGTAATGACAGTGGGACGGTCGAGTGTCTGTGGTTAGTTCACTGTCTGTAGTAACAGTGGGACAGTTGAGGGTCTGTGGTTAGTTCACTGTCTGTAATGACAGTGGGACAGTCGAGGGTCTGTGGGGAGTTCACTGTCTGTAATGACAGAGGGACAGTGAAGTGTCTGTGGTTAGTTCACTGTCTGTAATGACAGTGGGACAGTGAAGCGTCTGTGGGGAGTTCACTGTCTGTAATCAGAATCAGAATCAGAAACTGTTTATTGCCAAGTAACATACATTACAAGGAATTTGCTGTCAGTGGGACAGTCGAGTGTCTGTGGTTAGTTCACTGTCTGTAGTAACAGTGGGACAGTCGAGTGTCTGTGGTTAGTTCACTGTCTGTAATGACAGTGGGACGGTCGAGTGTCTGTGGTTAGTTCACTGTCTGTAATGACAGTGGGACAGTGAAGCGTCTGTGGGGAGTTCACTGTCTGTAATGACAGAGGGACAGTGAAGCGTCTGTGGTTAGTTCACTGTCTGTAATGACAGTGGGACAGTGAAGCGTCTGTGGTTAATTCACTGTCTGTAGTAACAGTGGGACAGTCGAGTGTCTGTGGTTAGTTCACTGTCTGTAATGACAGTGGGACAGTGAAGCGTCTGTGGTTAATTCACTGTCTGTAATAACAGTGGGACAGTCGAGTGTCTGTGGTTAGTTCACTGTCTGTAATGACAGAGGGACAGTCGAGGGTCTGTGGGGAGTTCACTGTCTGTAATTTCTCAGTTGTAGTTTTTTCTGTGCTAACAAAGTGATCGTTTAACTTCAAATCCTGGAGATTATATTGTATCTGGTGCCGTAATGCTGCTGATTTGTCTGAGAACATGGACAGTAAACTCCATGAACAGGTAAATCAGGTAAAATTCACTCTTTCATTTGAAGAGCTGGTCTGTAATAATGGAGCCGATGACCTGAAATATAAAAGATGTAATTCTTTGTTTGTGCTCTAACAGAGTTTCTGTAAAGAAAACGTCTCTCATCATTGTTTCGATCAGCGGATGATGAAACTCGGCGGGTTGGTAATTCAGACAGCAGGTCTCAACCTGCTCCTCTTTCTCACCAACAGAGGTCTATTTCCTCTCCTCCTCCTCCTGCAGAGCGAGGGATGAACCAGAGGAGAGCCATCTGTGGAAGAGGTGCATGCTGGGAGGAGCAGATTGTAGGGAGAGAAGGAAAAAGGGGAAGAAGGAGGAGGAGGGAAGGTAATGGGAGGGGGAGAGGGAAGGGGAGAAAAGAGGAGAGAAGAGGGAAGAGAGGGAGAAAATGTTAGAGGAGAAGAAGAAGAAGAAGAAAAGATGGAGGAAGGGAAATAAGGTAGATGAGGAGACATCAGGAGAGAGAAAAGGAGAAGAGAGAGCGAAGGAGGAGAGAGATGGAGTTCGAGGGAAAGAAGTGAGGGAAGGAAGGAAAGAAACAAAAGAGAGGGGAAGTTAAAGTAGGAAACATCACACCTGAAGGATTTAGATGAAAGAAAAAGAGAAGACGGAAGGAGAGGACGTAATGAGACAATCATCCACAGTGACGCTGAGAGCAACAGTCAGGACGATGAAGGAGGACAACCCTCTGCTGCAGGTTCCAAACATGGACGAGTCAAGAAAACAGTGACTCTTTTATTTCTCCACAATCAGTCAGCAAAGTGCAGAGTAGGTTTTTATATTTCTTCTGTTGAGCACAAACGATATCTCATGTATCTCACATATTAGAAATAGATGAGATTTAAGTTTTCAGTCAGCAATGTTAGAAAATCGTGACTCGCAGTGTTAAAGTCTTCAGATTTGAAGACTTTCTCCATCACTTCAAAATGTCCTCACAGTGCAGCTGTTGGTCCTCACAAAGATACAAGACACACACACACACACACAAGTGCTTTGTTCTTCAGGCTCTGCCAACCTCCACCAGATGTACCGCCGGACAGAAGTGACACACACACACTGTCTATCTCCCTACAGTCGAACACCATCTGTATGACCATATGTCAGCTTCAACTCTTCTGCACACACACACACACACACACACACACACTCCTGAGGCCAGGTGTAAACAAGCTTGTCTCCCAGCAGATGTGTTTTCTGTCATTCTGCATATAGTTCCACCAGCTCTGTGTGTGTGTGTGTGTGTGTGTGTGTGTGTGTGCGTGCCGTCTGAGCTTTGACAGCCCAGACACACATTCACACAAACACACACAATATGCATGCATGCTCGTCAGCAAACAAACACCTACACACACACACACACACACACACGCAGGAGCTGTGACACTGAGCAGATTCTGACAGTAGAAGAAGAAAAGCAGGAGGACTTTTTTTCCCTCCTCTGGAGCTGAACTCACATCTCCAGTCAGACTGTTTTCAGACACACACACACAGTTTCTCTCCAGGCCCAAGCGTTCCATATTGATTATAAAGATTAATAATGCTTCCACGGTGTTGATGTCAGTGAGCGTCGTCTTCTGTGATTCTCTGCGTTGAGGTTCTGACATCAGGGGCTTTTTAGATTGTTTTCTTACTTTTCAGGCAGCCGTCAGTTTCACTTTCAGAAGGTTAACAACATATTCTTCCTTCCAGACTGTCTCTCTGTATTTTCTGATGTTTCTGCTGTTGAGTCTGGTGCTGAAGGCAGACTGATGTGAATAATCGTGTGGGATTCGAACCCATGGGGGAACATCTTACACCACAAACCAATATAAAGCACCGCACAGCATGATGCGGTGATGCGGGGAGGAGAAGAGCATGCTGGGATTGGGGGATTCAGCTCTACGCCGGGCTGTCAATCAAAGAAGGCGGGTTTTATTCTCGGAGCGGGCGGCTGGAGTCTGGAGACAGAAGCTCATCCCGCTGACAGAGTAGGGACGACACACTCGCAGGCAGATTTAAATTCATACGCACACATGAGCTAACAGCCCGAACACACACGTCGAAGTCAAACACACTCACACAGTTACATCTTCTCAGACTCCAGAGAGTTAGCAGAGGCCAGGGAACGCTTTGGAAAGTTTTAAGACTGTTTATTTTTGACATTTCTGGGACACTTTTGGCAGAGCACCAACAAACACAAAGAAACGTGTCTTTCTATCCTTGTAGGGACTCTTCTACAATAATTCCCCAGCCCCATAACTTAAACCTAAATCTAACCATTAAATTTAAATTAGGATTTAATCCTAAAAGTATCTGTTAAAGGTGTGGGTTTCAGCATTTTGGTCCCAGGAATGGAGTTGGGCCCCGACAAGGTGGGTGGGTTTTCAGGATTGGGTCCTCACGATGTGTCATAAACAAGTGCTGCACCTAAAATTTACTTTTCAAGTTGGAAGGTAGGAATGTAGGTGAGTCCCAACGAGGTCGTGCGTTTTCAGGTTTGGGTCTTAACGACTCTTTGTAACACAGGTCTTGATCCCAAAATTACCTGTAAGACCTGTTCAGGTCTTTGGTGCTCAGAATGTAGGTCCTGAAAAGATGGATTCGCTGTCAGGTTTGTTCCTCACACTGTCTGATAAGCAGGTCTTAACCCTAAACAGTCATGACTCTAATAGACTTTTCTCATTGCATATTCGTATCCCGTGTTTAGTTGATTTTCAGGGGAAAACCCTGCAACAGCAGGGCCAGCAAGCCTTCTGCAAAAGTCTGGGTGAGCCAATTGGAATATGTGAAAGCTTTCTTAGCCCCAGGCTAAGGAAGCTGTTAGCCGGGGGCTTGGTTCAGTGTGAAAAGCCTATAAAAAAGGTTCAGATTTTGGTCCTCAGACTGGATGTGAGCCCCTGACAAGGTGGGGGGCGTTTAAATTTGAGTCCTCATTGACCCAGAATCAACGTGGGTCCTGATAAGATAGGTAGACCTTCATGTTTGGGTCCTTGCAAAGTCTTTTAAACATATATTTTGACCCTTATATTATCTTTTTAACTTGTGAGGTTCAGATTTTGGCCAAATTATAGAGGGAGAAGGCCGCTGGGCTTTCACTGCCTTACATAAACACAAGTCATTGTGTGTGCATTATTCTTTCAGACTCAATCTTTTTACTTTATTAATCGTCACTGGTGCAAGATGGGAAACAGAGGATTGTGTACATCGACCTGGTGACTGGCGACAGCTCGTGCTGTTACCATGGCAACGCCCTGAAGTCTGGGTCTGCGTGACCTGTGTGGCATTTTCCATCGCCGCTGTCTTGAGACGACAGGAACATTTGACATGAAAGGAAACTGAGGATGATGGGATTTTATTTAAAACTGGCTCTGGATGATTGGATGAGTCTGCTAATGTAGTTTGAATGCAGGGACTCAGTCCTATTCAGTTTTTTATTTTCAATCCCTTTGAGTAACAAGAGACTCTGATTCTGTTTTTGCTCTGTAGTCATTTGGCAGTAGAAGAAGAAACAAATGACTTTTAGTCTTGTTTCTGTAATGCTCTGTCTGAGCACGATACCTCAACACCTGGATACAAGGAGACTACTGACTTCCAGATTTATTACCTTTGCCATTGATATTCTTTCCCCCCAGAGACTGGCCCCTTTACTTTTCCTCGAGCACCACCCTTGGGACAAACTTTACATTTCAAAATTCACTACTGGTAAGACTCTAAGAACAGATAAATCATCAGGATGTTGTTTGTTCTGTCTGACACTTTACTGTTGAGGCTGTGATGAAAACTGCAGCCTCGAGGGGAGGAAGGGATTTTTACTTTTACTTAAAAGAGTTCAACATTTTGAGAGTGAGCCGAGAGCATCTATCATAGTCTCTTGACTGTGTGTTGGGTATAAGGTTGCAGTCAGGGAGAATTAGCTTAGATTAGCACGGAGACTAGTTGCAGGGGGAAACAGCTCATCTGACTTTGTTCAGTTCAAAATACACATACTAAGACTTTTAAAGCTCACTCATTAACACGTCTCGTTTGCTTAATCTGTACACAAAAAGATACAGGCAGCAATTTGCGGTTTCAGTTTGGCTGTATTCATTTTCTATGAGATGCAAGTGAATCTTGTAAAATCACCTCTCATTGTGGGATAGCAGGCGACGTTGGACTGACTGTGGTTTGAAAAAAGGGAGTGTCAAAGACTGTCAAAGAAATGTCATTTGCTGATTAAAAGATGAAATACTTTTAGTCCAAAGATAAGGTAGTCCACATCATCGAAGCCGTTTCCCTCATTAAGAGAAGTCATTCTTGCATTAAAACATGAGATATGTATGTGTGTGGCTGGTTTATCAGTCTCATCCTCACACACTTTCTTGTTTGGTCAGAATTATTTTCTCTGGCTGTTTCAATTTTCACTTTTTTCAGACTTTGAAAGTCTTTTTGAGCTGGCTGCCTGACAGATGATTCGGTGCCTGGTCCATTTCTACAGTGGCATTAAAGATGAAGAGAAATTCATTTCTTCTGTGGCAGCAAAATACAAGTCGTCAGAAACTCTGGTGGTTAGGGCTGATCTCTAAAAGAAGCTAAATGGACATAAAGAAACTCACTAGTCTAGCAACTGAAAGGCAACAAACAACCCACGATGCAACACTCTCTGTAGGAGCTGGTGTTACATTGGTACCTTCTCCATTTCAGAAAGAATATGTTGGGAATATATAACTGTCTAGTCCTTGAGTATAATATGACCCCAAATAAAAATAAACGATACTGAAAACATCTGTGTGGACATGCGGTGCCTTTAGATTACAGAGAAAAATAAAAGTTCTGCTCCTCATGTAGATTGTTGGAGAAAGTCGTAGGTTGTTTATTTACGCAATGTTTGCTAACGAGCAAGCTACCTACTAGCTTGTGAGCACCAACATGGCCACAGACTGTATATAAAGATGGCCGACGCGTCTCCTCCGCAGACTGTATATAAAGATGGCCGACACGCCTCCACCGCAGACTGTATCTAAAGATGGCCGACGCGTCTCATCAGCGTGATGAGAACTACCTGAAATGACAGAAACCATCTTGGGGAAATTTGTATTTGATGTGTACTTTGATTTTTTAGTTTGTCTCATGTCCCATCTGCTAACATGGAGGGGTCAGGGCTTATGAGCTATTGCAGCCAGCCACCAGGGGGCGATCAAGATGTTTTGGCTTCACTTTCAGGGAGCTGTCATGTCGGCCATCTTTACATACAGTCTATGTTCAAGACGATCAAAAGATAGATGGATGTTCAGGCAACTATTTGTCAGAGCTTTTATCTTGCTCTTTAAGCCCTAAATGGCAGCTATGCTAATGACATAAGTTGATTGCACTAATGATAATAATGTTTTTGGTTGTGTAAATATGCTTTGTAAATACTGCATGAGGAGTATGTGGTGTACATACAGTATGTTGGATGTCTTCGTGAAGGGCTGGGGCGCATTGAGCTTTCTTCTTTCCTCTGTGGATCAGAGAGTTAGCTTAATACCTTAAATGTAAAATGTAAATGTAATTTGTAGCATTAAAATTTCATGCAGTCTCATTTCCATGTGGAAGACTGATCCCTCCTCCTCCTCCTCCTCCTCCTCCTCCTCTTCCTGCTGCTGCTGCTCTCTGCTCTATCTTAATCTTGTACAGCAGGGACTCCCTGAAAAGCATCTTTAAAACCATTCTGACAGTGTTTACCCCCATTAGTGGAGCAAGTTGCCAAACTTCATGCCTCCACCAGGAGTTTTCTTTTCACGGAAACCCTCCCGAAAGCTCCCCCACCCACCCAAAACCCATTACCTCCTGCAGCTTTATACCCAGCTCATAATCCCAGAGCCCAGCAGATATGAGGATTCTCTTTCAGCTACTCAGCAATATTTAGAGAGAAGAAGAAGAGGAGCGTCTGAGGGCGAGCGTGTCCAATGAGACTGGAGGAGGAGGAGGAGGAGGAGGAAATT
This sequence comes from Enoplosus armatus, assembly GCF_043641665.1. Classification (NCBI taxonomy): domain Eukaryota; kingdom Metazoa; phylum Chordata; class Actinopteri; order Centrarchiformes; family Enoplosidae; genus Enoplosus; species Enoplosus armatus. The sequence goes on from NC_092195.1 coordinate 21,790,760, forward strand.
AAGCAATTCAATTAGAGAGGCGAAGACTCGGTCGGGGGTCACCGAGGCGGTCTGAGTCGGACACCACAGACAAATCTGCAAGCTCGCCGTTAATGGGTTTTCTATTTTGGAGCTGAATTATGCCATCTGTCTGCTTGGCCTCGTTCTGCCACTTTTTGAAGGGTTTAAACTCCAAAATGCTTCACGGCGCACAAAAACAGGTTTTGCGACTTTTCAGACCCCAAAATGGAAGATTAGAGCAGATTCATTATAAGACACGAAGCTGTTTGTTGTGACCCTGCAGAGGAAGAGTCGAGGCTTATTTGGGTTCAAAACGCACAAAGAGAAACCTGACAGACCCGTCATCGCACGGTTAATTGTTTGCCATTGAACTGAAAAATATCCACCCAGGCACTCCATTATGTCTGAATGAAAATAAGACGATGAAGAACACGTGTGCCGATGAGGGGCAAAGCTACTCAAATCAGGGAAAGTACAAGAAAAGTGAAGTGAAGCGCAGTCCAGAAGTATTCAGACTGTTTTAGTCTCTGAGGATGACAACATCAGTCTATCAGCCCCCCCACTGTGGTCCAGACTGGATGGTTCAGACCTTCATGTTAACTTTGGTGATCCTCTGACTTTTCATTGAGCGCCATCATCAGGTCAACATTAGGACATTCCCATCAGCCTCAGCTGTACTTTGTGTTTAGTGATAATTAGGTAATGACAGCAAGCTGACACGCTAAACTAAGATGGTGAACGTGGTAACTTTAAGAGTAACTCCAGTGTCTCAGTGCAGCCTCAGATCTGTTATCATGGCGGTGGACGGTTGTTCCTTAGTACTCGACATTCACAGTGACTGAACAGGGATGACTCTTTAACCTTTGACCTTTGGGATGCACTGTGTTTGAAAAGAGTTACAGTTTCTTCAAGATTCACCTGATGTCGACGTAAACCCTCAAATCAATGTTAAACCCTGAACTTCCTGTAAAATCCTTGTGGACTACACATTTATTTATCATAATGTGTGTGTGTCCTGTACTTCCTGTGGTGCGTTCACTGCTCATATCCCGCTACGTGTCTGTTTTTGTTTGTTTCATGCTGCAGCTGATAGTGAACCTGTCAGGGCTGCGGCTGCTCTCCCAGTGCATGCTGGGTTATTTCTACAGAGACATTAAACTGCGCTCAGGTCTGCTACCTCGCCGATAAACACATCAATCTCCATGTAGGTAAATGAGTCGCCTCGGCCTCCGAGGACAGCGAGACGTACAGGAGTTTATCTCTGTGACACCGGAGCAGGAATGTATTTAATGTAGCAGAACAGTCGACAGCGATACACAAACACACCTGAGCAGGACGACGGGAGCTCACAGTCTGCAAATCATGCAGGACATTAGATTACGCACATCAGTCTGTGTGTCGGGTCAGAAACAAACAAGATTAAAATGGTTTACAGCGACGCCAGCAGCCCAGCAAGGCTGTGATGTTCATCACACACCAGGAAGCTGCTGGATGGATGAGAAATGTACAGAGGACCTTTTTATTCTCGATCTTTGCCGCTAGCGAGGTAAAGTTTGACTACCTGAATCAAAAGGGTTAATTTAATGTATTTTTTGGTGCCATTTTATGGCATGTTCAACAAAAACTAGTTTCAACACGTCAAAACTATAAACTGTGTTTTTTACATTTCTGTTTGTGTTAAATAACGAGATATGACGTGTTAATCAGTGAGCTTTCCAGGTGTTGGTTGGAGTATTTTCTAACTTCATCTGGACCGAGCCAGGCTGCCTGTTTGCCCATGCTTCCAGTCTTTGTGCTAAGCTAGGCTAATCACGTCTTGACTGTGTACTGAACACACAGACAAGAGACTCTCCAGTTTACTTTTTTTCAATGTATGAATTCTTCAAACCAGTACCCTGTTAGCAAGATTGTGTGTAATTGGTTTAATGAAATGAATCAGTTTAGTTCAGTGGTTTCTGATCTTCTGACGACAGCTCGTCAGGTTGGTTTTGCCTATAAGTTGCAAGCAGTACCACAAAATACATCTTTTGAGCCCAAAGAGGTAAAACAGATTTTCCAGTATTTCAGAATAAAGAAGAAAAGCTTGCAGAAGACTAAACTTAATTTGTGTAACAGAAATGTTATTTCCTCTGTTGTTAATCATGTAAACCCTCAGACTTTTGTTTTGTTTTACTTTGTCTTTCTAATTAAATGGACTCATGGACAGAATATGACGTTTTCCAAAGCAATCTTCACTGAAAGCTTCACAATCGCATCAGATCATTAAACTTTTCCAGCTGAGTGTAGACAGTTTGTGCTCCTCCTCAGTCTGAGCAGCGAGTGTTTCCTCTGCAGCAGTTCCTCCTCAACAAACTGTAACTTTACTTTCCTGACTGAATGAACCGACTGTGACTCAGACTGAGTAAACACCGCGTCCTCTCCACATCTCGACTGCCTCCGTTTAACGTGACTGACGCTTCTCAGCAGCCCCGCCGCCGCCAACGGGAACATTTCCCTCCACACGTTTCCCCCGTCGCCCCCCCTCCATGAAACCGCCCTCTCCCACCGTTTTGAAGCTGAGATCCATCTCCAGCGTTTCCTCTCTGTCCTGACAGCCAGGAGACCGCCTGTCATGGCGGCTGTCAGCCTCCCTTCAGAAACACAAACGACGACGCGTGACAAACTCAGACAGACACACACTCCCTCTGCTGCTCTGCGTGTGTGTGTGTTTCCTTTGCTTCCTGTTACGCTCACAACACGTTTGAAGTGTTTATTCTGCATCCTGCTCCGAGCTCCAACTTTCTCATCCTGGAAAATCTGGATCTTCGACCCAAACCTCCTCCGTCAACCCCTCGCTTCTGTTTCTGAGTGACACTCAACTTTGAGTTTAAAGTGGACGGACTGTTGAAGTTTTCAGGAGGAAAGGTTGAAGGACTCTGGTACCTGTTCTGCCTTTAAAAGTTGTGTTCATCATTGGAAAAGAAGTAAGTGTCCATGTCATGTTAATGTTCACACAGTTGTAACCAGTTAACCTAGTTGTTGACTCTGGATTGTGCAGAGCGACATGTGCTTGCTAAGGCTGCACTCCTGATGTTTTCAAGTTTTAATTTTCTGCTTCTCTGGGGCCGCGGCGGTTGTCCAGACAACGTTCTCCAGCTCCTCTTGGGGGTTCCCCGGCCAGATGAGACATATTATCTCTCCAGCGTGTTCTGGGTCTAACCCGGGATCTCCTGCCCTCTCTCTAAGGCTGAGCTCACACACCCTGCGGAGGAAACTCATTTCGGCTGCTTGTCTCCGCGACCTCATTCTTTCGGTCACTACTCAGAGCTCATGACCACAGGCGAGGTACGACGCACATCGAGTGGTAAATGGAAAGCTTCCGGCTCAGCTCCCTCTTCACCGCGACGGTCCAGTACAACGGCCACATTGCTGCTGACGCTGCAACAATCCACCATCAATCTCACGCTCCAGTCCTGAACAAGACCCCGAGACACTTGAACTCACTCCCAACCCAGAGCGAGACATCCAGTGAAGCATGGCCTCGGACTTGGAGGTGCTGACTCTCAGGTTTATTTGAAATATGCACTCAGTTTGTTAGGTACACTGATGTCAAACTAGTGCAGTCTAATACAACAGTCCTGCAGTAAATCCTTCCGTCATCAAGGTTATAATGCTCAGTTTTTGCTGAAACTATTTTAGAAAGGTGTTGCCTGTTCATCTTCCTCAGGGAGGAGGAGGAGGAGGAGGAGGAGCAGGAGGAGGGTGGTCTTGGTGTGAGACAGATGATCTCCATATTAATGCAGCAGAAATCATTTGACTTTGTATGATTCACACTTGTATCAGCATGTAGATCAGTTCTGATAATTAATGAACCCTCCACTCTGCTGCTGCAATCACTGCTAATTAACGGATTCTAATCAGACGCCATCTTGAATTTCTCCTCCCAGACTCCCCAGTGTAGTTGGCAAGACAATAACAGAGGAGGAGGAAGAAGATAAGAGGAGAAAGAGGGGGAGAAAGGAGGAAACAAGAGTGGAAACAAGAAGAGGAAATAAGATAGGACAGGAAACCAGAGAAAGGGAGGGGGGAAACAAGAGGAGAGGAGAGAAGACGAGGAAACAACTACAGGAAAAGAGGGATGAAGAGAGGAGAAAATGAAGAGGAGAAAGAGATAAGAACAAGAAAAGATGAGGGTGGAAGAAAGAGGAGATAAAAGAAACTGAAGGAAAGGAGGAGGAGAGGAGAAAACAAAGGATGGATGAAGTAAAGGAGGAAAATAAGCCACAAACATCATGGGGAAGGAAGAAATAACTGACTGGAAAAACAAGGAAAATAAGAAAGGAAGAAGGAAAGAAGGAAGGAAGAAAGACAGAAAAACAGCAAGATAAGAGAAAAAGAAAGGAGGAGAAAAAAAAGGAAATCAAGCAGAAAAAAGGTGACAACACGTTCAGAAGAGGAAGAAGAAGAAGATGAAAGAACAGCAGGTCACAGATAAAGAGAGGAGAGGGGGGTGTAATCATGTGGTTACCTGAGAGACGGTAACCACGGCAGCGGAGCATCTGACCTCCAATCATCCTTCCTGGATATTTAATGTTTCATCTGTCTGTCAGCGTGTGTGTGTGTGTGTTATTAAGTCTGGGAGGATTCAGTGGAAGCAGCTGAATGTTTCATCCTGTCAGTTAAATAAGAAGGAGACGTTACATTCATTCAGCAGACATGTTTTATTCACAACTACTCACACACTCACACACACACACACACACTCACACTCACACACACACACACTCACACTCACACACTCACACTCACACACTCACACACACACACACACACACACACACACACACACTCACACACACTCACACTCACACACACACACACACACTCACACACACTCACACTCACACACTCACACACACACACACACACATTTAATTTAAAGGACACTTTCATGTTTCTGAATATCGGCACGTGTCTTTTTGTGCAGTTTCCTGCTGTTTCATATCATTTGTAATTTATATCTTTTCTTTTTTTTTTATATTCCCCTCTTCATCTTCCGTAGACAGACATCATGTGAGGCCTGGTCCCACCCCAGACCGCTGTAAGTGACATTACAGTCACCAACACAAACAGCAGCAAACTGGAAAAGGAATCATTTCACCCGATTGACAGAAACGATCGATCACTCTGATCAGCGTTAATGTTAAACCACATGCACACAAATACAAGTTACAAAAATAAAATCTAAACGTCCAAATATCTCCAATATTAGCCACTGTGGATTCATCCGCCGCTGAAAATAGTCCCCAACAGATGTTAGTTTGATAAGAACTACAGCGAGCAGCTGTTGGAGGGAATGACTGAACCTTTTGAAACATGAAACTATATATTTGTGAGGAGTTTTTAAAGATTGACGTCTTCAGTGGGAACCAATGAGCTGAGAGCTCAGAGCCACAGACAGGAAGTGAGACAGGACTGAGAGACGGACTGAGGGTTTATTATGCTAAAACAAATATATTACACTGTGGTGACGATATTTACAAAGTCAAACAAGAAAAGCATGAAAATAAATACAAATAGAAAATTAAGAAACAACAATAATCGTTTTGTAAATTCTTAAACAAAGTCCTCAACCATTCTTAAACAGTCTCATGTTTCTTGTTATTCTTTAATAATCTGTCTTGTTCTGTCTCAAACACACACACACACACACACACACACATAGAAATAAACACACAAAAGAGATAGTGAGTGTGACGCTGATCAGTGAGGACGATTTCATATTGGACCTTTGGAGCTTTATATTTCATTCCTCATGTGAAATGAGGAATGAAAGCAGTTTCCCGCCTCTCTGAACAGGACCTGTGAATCCTCCATGAAGTCTTTCTGACTCTTATTGGATTTCAGGTCGACGCTCCAGCACAGTGGACAGCTGGTAAAAACCTTTTTGACGGCCCACCGGCCACTTTCTGTTTCCAAAGAGAGCGCCTTCACTTTCCAAAATAAATATCTCTCGTTTAGATAAAACGTCCTCATTTTCATAAAGAAAACCTCACTTATCAAAATGTACCAGCATGAAATGGAAGAAGAAAGTTTGGATCAAAAGTCCTTCATGGGAAAAATGAATTCTCCACAGATAAAATGAAACATTCACTTGTTTCTCCTCAGAAACAACTAAATCATTTTAATCAGACGACACCTTCGTATCATGTCATGTAAAACGCTCTCTCTTAAAACCTTCAGAAAGTCATCTTCTCAGATCCAAAAGCACCTCCAGTCTGCCTGCCAGGAAAACACAAAGATGAAATCTTCCTTTGAAGGATCTTCATATGGAGTTAAGCAGCCGTCAGCGATCATTAACCCTGATGAACGACTTCTTCAAAGCTTCTCACTGTAACTGTACTGAAACAGCCTGAAAACCCTGAAAGGCTCCTTAAATAACCCTTAATTTAACCAAGTGTCTTAACTCCACACAGGAAGCAGAGGACAGGTGAGTGACACACCTGTGGAGCTGCCAGTGTTTGTCAAAGCAGGAAATCAAGAAACTTCAATGAACAGAACAGCGTTTGGGAAAAAGGTGGCGTCTTTATCAACCGACAGGAAATAAGAGATGTGTCGTGAAGAGCAGAAGAACCGAGAAGAACATATTAAAAACTGGGTCAGAGGCCAGAAAGTTTCGACTCTTCCTGCTTGAATATTTTAAAACTTCCTAGCAACAGAAAGTAGGCAACATTAGCATGTTAGCAAACAGCCTGAAGGCAACTTATCTGAAAACCAGAAACAACACTAATGAACCGCCAGTGTTAGCATTGACATTAGCATAGCATTAGCATGTATACAAGCTCCATCTGAAAGTTTCCCTTCTAATATATTCTGGGATGTAAAATCTGCCTGACAACAGTTACTTCTGTACAAACAGCACAAGAGTGGAGTACTGTAACCCCCCCCCCAGATCCAAACTCCTGTTTAGCATACAGCTCTGTTTGTCTTTGATCCTCCGGCGCCCTGACCTGCTTTACATCCTGGTGAAACCCCTCATTAGAATATCAAAGTTAATCTGTTTTACCCCCAAACGCGTCTTCTGAGGGCTGAGCAGAGTCTTACCTCCTCACAGCGACGACTCCCAGAGGAAAGTGCCTGCAGCCGCTCTGCAGGGAGGAAACCAAACTAACAACAACAGAATGAGGCTCTGAAGTTTACAGATCTGAGGGAGGAGGTTAATGAATCATGGTGATCCAACTGTTTACTATCACTGAGGTCCTCAGGGGGGGTCAAAGGTCAGGAGCAGGGACACGTTACATTTATGGACTCAAACAAGGGTCGGTGAGAACGTCTGAATAAAATGATAAACAGTGAAGTTACAAACAAGTTTTGGCTCTAAAGTGACTAAAAACTCTAAACTTGTGTGTGCATGTGTCACTTTACTGTCACACACAGTGTGGGAACTTTGAGTGCCTCAAGTCAGTAAAAAGAGACTTTGTAACCTCAACATTTCTAAAATATATGACACAAACTATACTTTGACTTTCTCAAAATGTCGTTTCTGCACATTCACAAAGATGATGTGATGTTCAACCACAGGCTCTGACATCATTTCACCAGCTCAAATTCTTGCGAACCCTTTTTGAGTCCATGTCTAACAAACCACGAGAGGAAGAAAGATATGCAGCTCTGTGAGGTCCAACATGTGGTCCTCTGTCCATACATTGTATTATTATTATTTTGTATGAGAAATCAATCATTTGTACCCATAAATGAGTCATTTATGCCTCTTAAATCAGCATGTGCATGCATCAGAGGCTGTAAGTTTAAGATTAAAAACTCATGGAACATCTTGTCCTCACACGAGCCACAAGACAAGATCAGCAGGACGATATTATTCATCTTTAAGATTGTTAAAAATAAAACTGTTGATCTGATGGAAACATTGCTGTCATTGTTGAAAGAACAGTCACAGTGACGTGAGGTACCATCAGGACTCAAACAGCCGCCACAGAGTCTGAAAACCGGCTGAGCTGCAGAGAGTTTGTGAAGGACAGTTTGAAGCTGCAGCTCTGCAGCATGAAGCAGGTCAGCAGCGTCTTTGATATGCAGATGTTTGGTTTGTTCTGCTGAGGAGAGAATTAAAACCAACAGGAGGGAATTAAATCACCTTCAACTCAAATTATGACTGCTATTTAAATCAAGTTAGAAGCTCTTTCAACTTCTCTGTTTTCATCATCAGTTTCAACCAGAAACCAACTTCTTCTTTAACTTCTGAGTGAAGGAAATCGATCAAAGGGCTGATAAATAAAACTTTTATAGATGACGTCACCACGTGTCAGCTGTGAGATTCCATATGACACCCCCCCCCCCCTCCTGCAGCCGCTGCAAAGAAAATAAAATGAACAATCCAAAGCACAGACAAATATTTCACCTGACTGGCTGATTGTTTCTTCTTGTTTTTATTTCCTGAAGCTGAAGAGCTTCTTTTAGATTTTCTGTTGTATTACAGAGGAGGTGAGTCACACTTTATATCTCGAAATTACAGACAACAACATAATGACTGCAGCTCAGTTTATTATCTTCACTTCTAAATATTAAACTAGACGACAGAAACAAAGAGACACGGACTCTGAGATGTTATCAGGCTTTAATGTCACTGTTAATGAATATTTGTTGCAGCAGCAGTCTGTCTGAGGGACTCATCGTCACATCTTCATCAGCTGTTCGTCCAGTTTGGTCAGTTTTAGCTGATAAAGTTTCTTACCAAACATAAAAAGTCTGATTTGAAAGTGATATTGATGTGTGTCAGGAAGCCGTCTCTTATTCCAAATTCAAGTTATTTTCCTCGAAACCTAATGTTCAAAACAACGTGTGAAGCAGCGCTGGACTCCAGTGAAGCAAGATGAAGACAGATAAACCCTGACCCTGAACTCTGAGCCCTGATGGGAAAACAGGACTGATGTTAACATGTAGAGAGTCCAGCTGTTCGTCCTCTGCAGCTGCTGGAGGTCAGTTTGTCTCAGTGTTTGACCTTCTGTCCTCTACACGGTATATGAAATGAATAATATATAGGGTGGAGCGGGTTGGAGGTGCGATCCCTGGCTGACGCTGAACCCCAGGTTGCTCCCGATGGAGACCAGCACCTTGCAGGGCAGCTCGGTCGCCATCGGTGAGTGAATGGGTGAATGAGACGTGAACTGCAGGTGGGTGCAGAGACCAGGTGATGGCAACAGGAAGGGGATGGCTTTGATATCATGTACAGTATCTATAATGTTTCTCACTCACCTCACTTTAAACCAACGAATAACACAGTGGTGTTTGTAAAGCTCAGTCCAGCAGCTCCCAAAGAAACTTTCACATGTTGAAAATATCATCGGACAAATGCCATTAATATCAAGTGACAGTTACAGTTTATTTGACGGGGACTGCGTATAATAAACACACATTTCCATACTTGAAATTCATCCCCGGGACTTTACAGCATCATGAGTTTGATACTTTCATTAACTGATGGTTTCTTCTGTTTGACGAGTTGAATGAGAAGCTAACATCCAGACTGTGGAGGTCGGACACAGTTTGTGTCATAATTCATTTCAGACTGATGTTTACAGACAGTCACGTTCCTGCTAGATTACTTTGTACCAAGACAATCGTATTTCTACTGTTTCCTTAGTGATGGTGGAGACTGAGTCATCACTGCCATAACAGAGGATTATAACCCTCTGATAAACCCCCAGACTCATGGATCTGTTACTCACACTGGATCTTATGGCATCTCAGCTGTTGTTTGGTTCTGAGTTCTGCATATTAAAGTTTTCAGGTGTGAGAGCAAGAATAAGAGTCATCACATAAACACTAACGAGCTTTCTGAAATGAGCGTCCAAAGTCAGTGACAGAACCTTGTATTTCTTCTGACAGGAAGCTAACTGTTGTGTATTTAATTCTTTTCTTTCAACATGTCCTGTTTTAAATTTAAAGTCAGTTTTATCATCATTTGTTTGTTTAAATGTCTGAATCTAAAACTGTCCCGTCTGACCCTGCGACCTCTGACCCTGTCAAATCCCACCAATCCTGCGGGTGGAAGTGTTTATATCTGTGGTTCTCAGGGAAGTGGATGTGAGTGTTGGCAGACGGCCACGACCTTCTTTCTCTTGAAGTTGTTGTTTGTTTGTTCTCAGAGGAGGAATTTAACTTTGGACACGCTGAACTGGAGAATGTCCCCAGTTTAAAAAAAATGTCCCCACTTTCTAAAAACAAAATGTTTTTACTAAACTTTCCCTCAAATTTCTCAAATGTTCTCATTTTGCAAAAAACGTCTTTTAAGGTGTAAGACTTGGTCCTCACAAAGATAGAAGTACAAGAACACATATCGCTGATGTGTGTATGTGTGTGTGTGTGTGTATATGTGTGTGCGTGTGTGTGTGTGTCAGTCCAGGTCCTGGGAACCAGAATATCTGGAGCTCCAGGGTCAGAAGGGGGCTGTCTGCTGAGGTCTGCCCAGGGGAAGGAGCAGCTCAGTGGGCTGAGAGAAGAGCGAGACCCCCTGACACCATCTGGAGGTCTGGTGTCTCTCTGCCTGTCTGTCTCTCTGCCAGTCTGTCTGTCTGTCTCTATTAACGTGGATAGACAGAACATTACACAGAACATTCAATCATTTCAAAGTTTCGGCTCTGAAACAAAGCTGCCTTGCTCCAGAGCGCTTCAGTAGCTGCTCAAAGAAAACTGAATTGAACGCTTTCTCACAATCCTGATCCACATTTCTGCACCTCCTCTGACCTTCACCGCTCTGCTGCTTCATGACCTTTGACTTCCTGATGGATGTGGGAAAGAGGAAACTGAATTTCCTCAAAGGCACAAGAAAAAGAAAGATGAGAACCTGCTCTCGTCTCTCACTCAGTTGCTGTTTTATCTCTAATTTAGTTCTTTTCCTGCAGATCAGCTCGTGGCGTTCTCCGCAGGGAAACATCTCTGAAAAGAGAATTAAACACGAGCGTTTCCCTGCAGGGATCAGCAGAGGTACACATGGTATTATTAGAATTTATTCAGTATAATATGTGAATCCACACACACAGTTTGTACAGTAGCTATAATCTGCTTTCAGGCCCGGAGAGACTGACGACTGAGGCTCCAAACGAACAAGCTGAAGAAGTTCTATCCAGAAAGTCTGCGCAGCATTTACAGCTTAAATCTGACCCAAAAAAAGAACTGGAAAAGATGTTTAAACTAAAAGATGTCTTTTTCTTTTCAGCAGAGCTGCTGCTTCTGGTCCGAAATGTCTTTCTGTTCGACTTCTGACTGTGACATTCTTCAGGTCTTCAGCCTGAATCAAACCAGGAAGTAATGACAGTAACAACAGTCAACATGGAAAATACCAGCAAATATCAAGTTTGATAGCCAAGAGTTCAACACATGATGGATAACAGTCATTCAGCTGCACACTGGGACTAAAATAAAGCAGAGCTCAGTGAGACACAGTCCAGGATGACACTCGTGACCCTGCAGACGGGATGGAGCTCCTGAGAAGGAAACAGCTTTCAGTCGTACGCTCAGTCAGTGTTCGAAGATCGTTTTACGTCCACGTCCGTCCTCTGAGGACATGATTCATGTTTTATTTGTGAGAGAAACGCTGAACATGTTTTCATACAATCAGCACGCAGAGTTTCAAACGACTGCTGCAGCGAGGAGAAACGTGTGTGTGTGTGTGTGTGTGTGTGTGTGGACTTTTCCTTTTGTGTGTTATTGTGTGTCCATCCTGCATCCAGCATGCTGTGGAGGAGACAAACAGTGCCAAGTGTTGAGATGTAATTAAACTGAGCTCTGCATGTGTGTGTTGAGTGTGTTGAGTGTGTGTGTGTGTGTGTGTGTGTGTGTGTGTGTTGAGTGTGTGTGTGTGTGTTGAGTGTCTGGTCTTGTGCAATTATGTTGACACCTCCAGCTACTGTTGTCATGTCTCTGTGAATTCACTGAACAGCAGAATATTGGCTCAGTATGTGTGTGTGTGTGTGTGTGTGTGTGTGTGATGTTCAACAACACAACAACAAAGCCTTCTAGACGTTTGCTTTGTGTTCAGAGCTGCTGCTTGATTTCTGGTTCTTTTCGTCAGCTTCAGTTGGTTCTTCTTCAAACACACTGAGTTGCAACAGTTTGCTAATGCTGCTCAGTGTTCAGCTGAAGTTGGTCTTTGTCTAAAACTTTCTCAGGGCAGCTAGCTACAGCTACAGCTACAGTTAATGTTGAGGCTACAGTTGGTTGTTTGCTGACTCTTCCTCTTCGTCATCACCAGGTCTAATTTTGTCGTTGTTATTCGTATTTCAACAGCAGTACAGTTTTCAGTTTGAATAGAAACTTTATTTGTATTAAAACTGGACAGTTTGTCCATCGACCTCCTCTCTTCTCCGTCTGTCTTTCCTCCAGCTGAATAACGCTGTCTTTGTCTCCGCCCTCTGTTCCCACGTTCCCCCTCTCTACTGACCTCTGTGTGACCTCTGACCCCTGAGATATTTGCACGGTGACCCGTCACCTTGATGAGAGACACAGAGGAGATGATGGACGACAAGATAAAGATGCAGTTGTTGTAAATACACACAGGAAATCACACAAAGACACAGATGGAAGTTAACATCTGGACTAAAGATTAAAGCTGATTGGCTGTTTAAGTCTTTGTGTGTGTGTCTGTAACCCTGTCATCTTATTCTCATGACTAAGTGTGTTTTCTCTCAGAGCTTTGACATGTTGAAGGCAGAGAAACACACACCGATCACTACGATTTATTTCACATAATAACACAGACAACATTAAGCTTGTCAGTTTAGATGTTATGTCAGATATTAAAATGGGAAATGCTCTTACTGCCTTTTCTTCCTGAGAGTGAGAGGTTCAGAAGTCAGAGTTAGTTCAGAGTTGATCATTTGTGCTGTCGAATAAGTAATGAATGTTTTCAGTTAAGAAGAGCTTACATGTCATTAATCTAGTCTTGTCTCCCTTCACACTCTCTCTGTGGATCACATGGATTTGATATGGTTTTTATTTTGATTTGGTCTGATATATATGTGGATGTACTACAGGTACTTCAAGTTGCGGTTTTGCACATGCTGGAACTATTTCTTGACAGGGAGTCTGGAGTCCTGCTGTCTGCTGGTCTGCTTCTGCCTACTGTAGGTAAGTAACTTATTTATAAACCACCTTTCAAGAGCAGAATGTCACAAAGTGCTTCACAAAAGAAATAAGACAACAGACATAAACACATGGGCCTGGTCCAAAGCTCTGCAGCAGCATGTTGGACCACTTGTAAACGACCCACATGTTCTGCTGAGGTGAAGAGGGAGTTACAACAGTCGAGACGGGACGACATAAAAGCCTGAATTATCACTGGGGGGAGCAGAAATAAGATTGTTTTGTCAGCATCCAGTTCTTTATAGAGTTATTTAAAGAGATGTAGAGTAGAATATCATCTGCGTAGCGGTGATAAACTTTTAAAATGTCTTACTATCAGTTTAAGGGGAAGCACAGACAGGCAAACAGCGTCTAATGCTGTCTGCTGGTCTGCACACCTGGACTTTAATCTGCCCTTACAAGTCCATGCTGCAAGGATTCATCACTATATATATATATATATATATATCTGCATATATATATGTGTATATATCCTTAACATTCAGCCTATATATATATATACAGTGCTTAACAAATTTATTAGACCACCTGTCATAAAAATGAGAAAACACAAATATTTGAGAAATCTGTCAAAAACTTGTTTCAAACTAAAAATTGTGTTGTTATTTATTAGGCAAATAACAAACTGGAACAACTAAATAGTCCTTATTAACATATATTAACCAAATATCTTAATATTCTGTATGACCTCCTTTGGCCCTGATAACAGTTTGCTTTCTTGCAACGACAAAACAAATGTTTCTGTTCAGGAATGCAAGTAAATAACTGTAATTTGGCATCTCAATCAAAAAATAATAATGTGCTTTACTATTTTTTTCTGCTTTTTTGTAAAACAGTAAATTTGAGAATTCATGGATAACAACAATAATCATATTTTAGCATTAAAGATATTATTTTGATTAAAGAGCTTGGCTTGCACATACTGGTGGATTAACCATTACAGAGACATCAAATAATTTGGTCATCAGCAATACTGTTAATGTAGGGCAGCGGTGGCAAACACCTTACACTGGGTGGTGGGCTAATACATTTGTTAAGCACTGTGTATATATACATGTATATATATATAGATATATCTATATATATCTATATATATATATATATATAGGCTGAATGTTAAGGATACAGAAAAGGACACAAGGAGACGAGGGAGGATGGGAGAGATGTTGGGGATGAATAATGCTAATTAGAGCAGAAAAGCTGTAATTGCAGTTGGCTCGTTACCATACAGAAACCTGAAACTGTTCCATCACACACACACACACACACACACACACACTCATCATTGGTACTAATTTCCTCTCTTGTTTGAGTCTGACTGCTGCCAAACAACAACAGGTGGCAAATGTCAAAGTGTGTGTGTGTGTGTGTGTGTGTGTGTGTGTGTGTGTGTGCGTGATTGACATGTGAAGGACCATAATCAGGATACTTGTTAACACATAACAAGCTGATGAATCTGACCAGGTGACCTATTATATATTAAATATTAAATGTTATTCATTTATATGGGAGATATGAGTCGTGGTTTCTTCTTCTTTTCTTCTTTTTCTTTGTGATGTATCGGGCCCGGTTGATTTCTCACTAATATATATATATAAATATATATATATGTGTGTGTGTGTATACATATATATATATATCGTGCTGATATAGCAGATAATAAATTATGATCATATGATAATTATTGTACTTTTCATAACTATGGTCGTATATAAAAAGCAGAGATTGGATGTAATTGGATGTAAATACCTGTAATGGTTGTAATCGATATTTTCTGCATATAGAAGTGATCTTTATCTTTAGCATGTAGCAACCATAGTTTGTCATAACCAGTTTTCCTTTAATGTTTACCATGCTGTAGTTGTTTATTTTAATCTTTCCCTTTTCTTCCATCCAACACACATGATGTCGATCATAAGTACGACTCGGTTGCTCTCTCCATATACTAATCTTTAACTTGATTTACTGTCATTTATTACCTCTCTCTCTCTCTCTCTCTCTCAAACCTTCTTTGACTTTCTGTCCTCTATCTCTTCGTTTCATCATGTTGTGTTTATGTTTCCTGTGAAATGTTCCACCTCTTCGTCCCTTCCTGTGTTTCTTTTAACAGAAACCATCATTTTTTTATTTTCTCCCTCTGCTTTCTATCAGATGTCCTCTTCCTGTTGTCCATCCCTTCCTTTGTTTCTCCTTCATCACTTTCTCTCCCTCCTTCTTCCTTCCCTTCATCCTCCTCACTGTGACCTCGATCTCTTCTTCTCTGCAGTTGGGCAGCGATTTCATGTTCAAAGTCAAGGTCAGGAGGCGACGGGGCTGCCGGAGATGAGCAGAGGAGCTACTGGAGGATGTGAACCTCCCAGAGAGAAGAGGAGGAGGAGTGGGGGAGGGGGGCACAGACAGATATGGAAGCAGGGCAGAAAAGAGAGGATGGAGGAGGAGGATTTGAACATGGCTGCTGCTGCTGGAGGTTGAAGCTTGTTTTGTCAGAAAACTGTATTTAACCTCCTGTTTCTCCTCTTCCTCCTCCTCACCACCTCAGCTGGCACTGACTTCAGTACAAACCTGATGTTTCCACAGAGGGAATGCATTTCCTCCAGTAAGTGCTGTGTCATTTGTGTTTGTGTAAAGTCGGGAAGAGAGAAGAGAAACAAAGAGAGAATATCGACAACAGTGAGATGGAGAAAAGGTTTGCACTCTGCACTGAGCTCAGATCAGGCAGCAGACGCAAGACAAAAACACTTGAAATCCACACCTTTAACAGTCGATCACCCACCAGCTCCACCAGCTCCACCAGCTCCACGGCTCAGAGCCGGAGCTCTCAGTCGTCTTTCCTTCTTCTGTCCTTCATGTCTTCTTTTCTCTCCTTTCTTACCTGAGGACCAACATTTGTCAAATATTTTATAACTTAATTATTAATAAGAAATTATTATTTTTCCTTTTAAATAGATGTTCCAAAAACTTCACATCAATCACAGGAATTAATTTTTCTGCCTGTAGGTTTAAAAATAATTTGTTCCTGTTATTATTTTAATGAGATGAAGTCTCAGTTACGACCTCACACTTCACTGATTGTTGCAGCCGATCAATAAAAGCCGATTTCATTTTCCTCAGTACTTCCTGCCAACATCTCTCTGTGCTGCTGTTGGACCTGTTTGCAGTATTTTATTGGATCATTTGGATTATTCAGCAGGTGGAGCAGCAGCAGGTTCAGTCTCCTTCATTCACAGCTTTACAGCTGACTCAGCAGCAAACGCTGAATATAATGATCTGCATTCAGTCGTAAGAGTCACATTATATAATATATATATATATATATATATATATATATGTATTAGTGACTGCAGTTGTCTGTTCGAACTGAACAGGTCAGAGGTCATCATGACCCAGCAGGAACTAGAGGACATTACAAACATCCAGAAGAGGAAGAAAAACATCTGAAAAATGTAAAATCCTCCAAAGTTTTACATCTTTTACTGAAGCACAAGAAAACAACTCGTGACCAACAGAACAAGTGACGTTCAGATGAGCTGAAACATCACGTGAGTTACAAAGTGCTTTACAAGACAAACACTGAACTCATGAAACAGCATCAACATGAGACTAAGCTCAGCATCACAGCAAAATCTCCAGATCCACGTACCAGCTTTTCCCAGAGCTCTTAAATGCATCACACAGTCTTCATCAGCAGATGGAGTTTGCTCAGTTGTCATAGAAACAGATCTGTTGATTTTATACATCACACTTTGTGGATTTCTCCTCCATGTTGGCTTAACAGTGAAGACTGAAAGTGCTCTGGATGTTTCTGCCGCCTCAAATGTGAATGTGAATGTGTTCTGATGAAGCGTGAGGAGTTCTCCGTTCATGAAGTGTGTTTTATCAATACAATTCTCTCGCTGCTGATTCCTACCACCGCGATGGCAGCTGATGATGTTTCCTGTTAAAAATTCATAACTGCATGAACACATTTTAAAGATCAATCACAGTATTTTTTTCCTCTTTGTGATGCAGCATTTGCGTTCTGAGGACAAATGTAGTTTGTGTTCTGTGTGAATCTTTTCAGAAAAGTCGGACCTCATCCTGTGACGTGATGATGAAGGTGAGGACGAGTCTCTTTTCAATCATTTCCTCCGGGGGAAACTCATCAGCACCATTCAAATTTCTGAGCAGACCTCCATTTCCATCCCGGCTCTCATAAAGGACGTTTGATTAGCTGCTGCTCTCCAAATCTGCAGAATGAGGCTCAGGTGTGTCGGGAGGAACCTGGAGTCTTTTAATCCGCAGCTCTGATGAATGTGAATGTGCAGGAATCTGGATCGAGGACGCTGACGGCTCATTTTAATGCACAGCAGAGACTGATGTCAATCTTCTCATGTCGCTCTCAGAAAGGAAGCAAATAATTGAATTTAAATCTGAATTTGATGACAAAATGTGAACACACTCAACATAATATTAAACAAAAGCAACTACAGATCTTAGTTTCAATGAGTCATTCGCTCTGAGTAACAAGCGGTGAGCGTCTCTTGAACAGAACAGAACAGTTTGAACAGTTTCCTCGTCTCGTGTTATTCTACAAAGAATCACTCGCAAATGTCAAAGTGTCAACCCGTCAGTCTAAAAGCGTCATTTCCACCGCACATTCACAGGTGGGCGGCTCAGGAAGCAACAGCCGTGACGAGTCGGTGGATTGAGCTGCAGGTTTGATATTTTCAGGTGTTTACTCGACGTTGATGAAGCTACAGCAGGAAACACTCCTCCTCCTCCTCCTCGTCCTGATGTGAACCGCAGAGACAGAGTGAGGACTAATGCTGCTGGATAATTGTGTTTGTTCAGACTGACATCTGGCAAACAACCTGCAACAACCTCTAACCTGCAATTTAATCACAGGAGGGGGGGTGGAGATAGTGTGTGTGTGTTTGTGTGTGTGTGTGTGTGTGTGTTAGCATCTGGCTAATTACAGTTGGCTCCTGGCTCCTTAATGTTAGCATCTGGCTTATTACTGTTTGGCAAGCTTCTGTTACTGTCTTGCTAGCCACTGTTGGCTCCTGGCTAGTTATTTTAAATGTCTGGCTACTGCAAATCTGTCGTGGTTAGTTTTAACATCAGGCCAGTTATTTGTAGCTCATGGTTAGTTTATGTCTAGTTACCTTCATACTAATGAGAATGTAGAGAATGTGACAATAAAACAGCATGAAACAGAAAGATGGAGATAAACCAGATAACACAAAGTACACCAACGCTTTAGGGAACTCACATGTGAAATCCTTCTCTGAGTTTGTTCTTACTTTTCTTTCTGCTCTCCTCAGACGTCGAAATCAACCTGTGGGGTAACGTTCCCAAAATCCAGGAGTTTCATCTTCTGCATAGGTCAAGACGTTTTACAGCAGACGGCCTCATAAATCTGATAAAGGTCAGCAGCATGGCGGCGTGGAGGCTATCTGTCTTCTCGCCGTGGAACAGAAACTCTACAGCAGCGACACGACGGAGGAGCGTGAGTAATGAAAGACACACCTGCAGACAGAAGGAGACACATTAGTATGGAGGGGGGACGAGCAGAGACCTTTACAGAGGAGCTTCGCTGGAGATATGAAGTCCTCACAGAGAGAGAGGGAAGGTTGTTGAAGGTCTCGTGGATCTCTGCTCTATTCTCTCAATTTAAAAACAGTTCTGTTTTTAAAAAGTTTGCAAAGTTGTTTCTGTGTTGGCTAGTCCCCCTTTTTTCTTTAGAGACATACGCAGAAACATTAGCTTAGCTAACGCTAGCTAGCAAGTTTTGTTGGCTTGTGTTTAACAATGGCTGCAGAATGTAAGGTCACAGGTTAACATTAACCAATGGCATCAGATTGGCCGACACGCTCACGCTCACAGGATTACCTCTAGTGGAACGGCATCTACCTGAGAAACCTTTAAAAGCCGCTAACGAAACCTTTAGATGCCTATAACGATGTCCTGAATGGTCATGTACAAGACTCGAAATACAAAGATTTGACAGGCGAGTTTTGTCTCTGGCCACACAACTAGCTAACTCTGAACTTGGCTACCCAACAGCCAATAGTAACTAGCCAGACGCTGAACTATTTTGGAACTGGGCAGTTGTTGAAAAATAACTAGATTGGGGGCAACAGTGACTTGCAATGAGATGAAAGTATAGCCAAGAGCAAACATGAACTACCCAGACACTTGATGTGACTAGTCAGATGCTAAAACTAACCAGCCAGGAGCCAAAGGGAGCCAACAGTACCTAGCCAGGTGCTGAACTTCACTTGCCAACAGCAACAGAAACACTTTGGGCTTTTTAAAAATGAAACCTAAAAGATTTATTCGTAATGTTTGTTGCCAAAATGTCATTCATCTACATCTCTGCATTCAGCATTGCGATGACCTGCACTCTGCTGTGATGTCTGTTGCAAATAAACAATCATAAAAAATACAAATTAAACAAAAGAATTAAACTAGTGACTGGTTATTATATGAGGTTGACAGATAAAAGATCCTGTGTTGTTGTTTTTTCTGACATTCTGCAATGTCGATTTATTTCCACATACCTCTAATTCGGTCTATGAAAGTATTAACTTTCTATCGGCTGAGAAGTTAGCCTCCTACCATCTAAACTGACTGCTGTCACAGGTTTGTAGTTTCTCACCTCATCCAGCTCTGATTTGTTACTGTGAACTTCTTTCTGATGTGAGCTGAAGTTTGAGTCTTCAGTCCTCCCACACCGACACCACTACAGTTTTACATATATTTCCCAGCAGCCTCGGCGTCACTGTGTCCATTGATTTGGTCCGGGTGGAGATGCTGCTCGGCCCACCGCCGGCCCGAGGCAAAGAGAGACGGAGCGAGAGAGAGAGAGGGGAAGAGAAGAATATCAATTTCATAGAAGAAGAAAAGTGACATCCTGCTGAAGTGTCCTTGAGCAAACCACCAAAACCTTGAAATTATTTCCTTTTAACTGTGAGGAACCAAACAAATCACCTCAAGAGACACAACTTAAACATTTTATTTACCCACAGTTCAGTGTTCCTCACCAACAAACCACTTTAACTAAACTATGAACACATTTAAAATCTCTTTCTATCATCCAAAGAACTGACGTCCAAATCAGAAAGTGAGCTACCAGCGATGAACTGATGACTGACTGAACATGTACAACTGATATGAACTCAAACGGGGGGCAAGGACACATTACACATCAAATTAAATTAGAGGCATAACATTAAAATGAACTGTAAATAGTTTCTTTTCTCTGTATAATTAAAAACAGAATTCTTATTGAATCAAACATTAGTTCTGACAAATTACGTATTACCTATTATCTAGTATCTAACAATAGCCTGCAGGTGAGTCGACGCCTGGGACACAGCTAACAGGACAGAAACAAGCTCCTCACTGAAGATGAAGCTCTGAATACACTTTTAGTTGAGGTTTGACATCTGGCTCTTGTTCCAGTGGAGTTCAACTTATTATTTTCTGCAGACAGATTTCTCAAAAACCTGCACAAATAAAACCAAAACTATCTGAGTGAAGAGATGCTACACAAGCGTCACAGTCTGGTGTGTTACCACGACTTTGGAACCTTCAATTTAATGGAAGTCCACACATAAAACACCAGACGTCCAGAAGATTTAGAGCAACAGATTCATCCTGCTGTCTTCATTCCTCTCTCGCTATCTTTAAGTTTAGGAGTGTGTGATGTGATAAAATGTAATAGTGTAATTTCTATTTTTACTTCACGCTAAATGTGAAGTAACTACGACAAAAACAACGTGGTTAAGTTTAAGAAAAGACGGTGTTGAAAGAAACCAACAATGACCGTCAGTGGGAAAGAGTACACGAACAGCTGTCTCTGGTTTAGAGGACACGTCCACACCGATCTCGTCTGCAGGAGGTTTTGGGGTTCAATCATTTCGTCTTTGCTGTCAGGTAAACTGAGACTCACGTTGTGTTTGATGTTGCCGTTGTTTTCTTGGGAGGACAGTCTTGAGAGTTTAAAAGAGAAGCCGTAGAAAAATAGAAAGAACTACAGTGAGTTTTGAGATCAGCATGAGGCATCAAACTAATAAAAACAGCCAGTTAGTGTGAGCTAACATCTGTGCAGCCAGACTGCAAAACAACTACAGCAGTCAAATGTGAAATAAAGTGAGTCTACAGTCTGTTCACACCTTGAAACAGTCGGCACAGAAATCAGCACGAGCCGGTTCAAGATCTAAACTGGGAAACAATATCGTCCTTCAACATTATTACTGCAGAGAGAGAAAGAGCTGAGAGTTCAAACTGGAATATTACATAAATCATTTATGAGCTGTTAGAGAGCGAGACGAGGTCCGTGTCCCTGTGTGTGTTTGTAATAAGCTCCAGTTGCCCTTCAAGCTATATTGTTTCTCTCTCTCTTCTCTCTTCCAGTCTTTTCCAAACAAAGAAGGAAACTGTGTATTCAGTGTGCATGTAGAGTTTGGAGGATGGAGCCTCTGGGAGCTGCTGCCACCCTGAGAGGGGGTGGGGGGGGGGGGTAGAAAGAAGTGTTATTTTACAGACAGAAACTAGAACCACTGAACTCTATGAAAACTGTCTGCAGTGGATTATCCAGAGTAACGTGGACTCAAACTGATGTCAAACCAAACTATCTTCTTCGTCTCTCACACTTTAGTTGACTGCCTGAAGATTTGGATGAACTAAACCACTGATGTTGTTTAGTGTGGCCTTCTTTCTCCTTGTATCTCTTAGCAGCTGCATGCTAGTTAGCAGGTCAGTGGATAGTTTCTGGACACCTGCAGCTTTTACTTCTTTATACAGGGAGACATATAATTCCTGGATGACTACAGCTCATAATAAACATAGCGACGGTATCGAGGTCCCGCCCATACACCCGCCTGACCCAATCACAAGCCCACCACAGTCAATCTCAACTGTCAATCATGACGTTTCACCCCCTTTTTATAGCATTAAATAACTAATTTAACTGATCAGAAAAATGAACACTGGAACAAACCTCAGCGTGATAAGAACTACCCGAAATCAAACCTTTTTTTTTGTTTTGGCACATGTCCCAGCCGATAACATGGAGGGGCGGGGCTTATGAACTGAAGCCTGCAGCCAGCCACCAGGGGGCGATCAAGTCGTCCATCTTTATATAGAGTCTCTGGGTTACACAGGTCAGTAGATATTTCCTTGACAATGTCAGCTTATACTTGATTACATGGGGTAGGGGATAATTCCTGGACGACTGCTGCTTGCAATCATTTATAAGGAGCACTGGATAATTCCTGAAACACAGCAGCTCGTTTGTACGGGACAGGCACAACAAACTGACTGAGAGATACCACCGCTGGTCACATGACCCTCGCTGTGCACGTAGCACCCCTACAAGCCTCCCTCAGTGACTAAAACAACACACACACACACACACTCACACACACACACACACACTCACACACACTCACACACACACACACACACACACACACTCACACACACACTCCCTGCTGTGTGTGATGGATAGTTGTGTTCTGTATGATAGCAAAGTTATTAAGATCAGTCAACCAAATGCTCATCCACAAACACACACCATTGCAGGGAGCAACACACACACACACACACACACACACAGAATAAATGCCTCTCATTGGCTGTGTCCTCCAGCATCAAGAGGGAAAAGAAAAATGAAGATGAGACGAGGAAATCAGTGAGAGAGAGGATGGATGAACTGATTAGTGTGTGTGTGTGTGTGTGGCTGTGATGTATGGTTATACATAATTTGTCAACTCTGTGGGGAGTTTTGTGTTCTCGAAGGGACGCTGTCTGCCCGTGAAATCATACAAACATACATCAAGTTCACACACACATACACACACACACATACACACACACACATACACACACACACACATACACACACACCTGTGCCCGTTGTGTGTTTTTATCGGACTCTCAGCGATGACCTCTGTACGTGGAGAGAACAGCTACAACCAGCCTCGTCCACTTAAACTGCCCCCGTCTCCCTCTCTGACATCCCATTGGTTAATCATTTAAATGCCTGTGTTAGGCCCCGCCCCCCAACAACCTGTTCTAAATACATTTGATGATTTTTTTAGAGGATTTCAGCATAATTACAAAAGTAAGAAACCTTCAGCCGTCTGCAGCCGCCATTTTGTTGTTGTTGATGTGATACAGTCTTTCTGTCTTTGACTAGTCGACCACGGTCAGCAGACTCGACCGGTTGACTTGAGATGTGGGATTAAGTAAAAGAAAAAATAAGACTTGAGACTTGACTGGACCTGAAGCTTCCTGTTATTAACAGCTTTGAAAGGAAAATGATGACATATTAATGTCGTTTTAATATTCATTGTTAAAGTCATGTTTAAGAGACCTGACAGACTTGCATTTTGCTTATAAAGACTCGTGACTTGACTGGGCTCAACTGGACTCGGACTTCTCTCAAATGACCTGTGAGTTCAGTTGAGATTTGATCTGAGAGACGTGAGACGTCACCTGGAACAAATAGTTTCAAATGACTTGTTATTTGACTTGGACTTGCTCTGACTGACTTGCAGCTTGACTTAGATTTGTCTGAAATAACTTGAGGTTTGATTTGAAACTTAAATTGGACTTGTGCTTCACTTGAATTTGAACCTGTCTGAAATGGCTTGAGACTCGACTTGACAGACTTGTCACTTGACTATAGCTTGCTTTGAAAGACTTGACCTGGACTTGTCACTTGGCTTGGTGATGTCTGAAATTACTTGAGAATTGACTTGAACCTTTGATGACTCGTGACTTGATTTAGGACTTCCTCTGTTAGACTTCAAAGGTGTTGCGGACTCTCTCAAGGACCTGAGACATGACGAGAAGTTCTGACAGATTTGAGACTTGACATGACATCAAATGCCTTTGAGAATTGACTTGGACTTGCCCTCAAACACTTAAAACCACCTCTACTAGTCATTATTAGAGTTCTCAGCTTCCTTTAGTATTCAACAATAAAAGTGTCGGGAAAATGTTTTGATGGCTCCGTTTTTTTTTTCACTTCCTGTCTGAACGGCAGCAGTTCCCTCTGATCATCCTCAGGTAGTTTCATCACTTCTTTTTCATCCTAAAAGCAGCTGAAGAGTCAAGTTTACAGCAGCCGCGCAAACATCAGACACACATAGATGCTTCATACAGTTTGCTGTCAGCGCAGGTATGTTCACACACAAACAAACAAAAAAACATCTGGATATTCTCTCTGAAGTTTGAGTTATCAAAGTGAGAAACAGTCAGCGTGTTCACTCTGCTCTCGTTTCACTTTCTCACCTGACAGACAGAAAACATACAAACACAGAAAAGAGCACCATCTACAAAAACATGTTTCTAAATGTTGATGTTCAGCAGCTGACGGTGAACTCTCTGAATGTCGGAGTGTCCTTGAAGGCACCAACAGGGAGAGTTTAACTTGTGATACTCCTGGATGTATTTAACCTAAATTACTGGCTGCTGTCATTTCCATCAGAACCAATGCAGAGAGACAGTGAACGCCCTGTATATCCCATAATCCCCCTTGTTTTGTCCCAGAAGGAAAGGGGAGTCACTGGAACCTGAAAATCTCTAAATCTTTACTTACTTACACTTTTCTCATTCAAAAGCTTCAAACTACCAACAAAGATGCTCCAGAGCTGGTCTGAAATCTGCTCCACAAAGTGGATTTTCACGTTAAAAAGTTTGTTTAAAAGAGTCCCACAAATGCAGAATGAGCTTCTTAAATCATCAACGTTACATGAAACAGACGAGAAGGAGTGTGTTTGTCTGAGTGTGAATACAGAACACAGAAGCAGCAAAAGAGAAATAAAATTCTGCAGCTGGAAAATTCACTTTTTTATCAATAATTCAGGAGTCTGAAGGAAAATGGCTTTTTGCTTCCAAAACTCATACTCAGATTTTCTTCTTCTAGAAAAGCTTTTAGAGGGTAAAAGTCAGAGTGCTGCTGCAACCGCTTTGTGTTTCAACTATGTCCTGTTTTTAAACACACACACACACACACACACTTACAGCTGTAGTTTCAGTAGTTTAACATCCCTGCAGCAGAGTGACTCAGTGCTGGAGAGCTGCTCTTAAACAGCAGCCAACCTGCAAACTGACACACACACACACACACACGCACATGCACACGCACATGCACACACACACACACACACGCACACACACACACACACACACACTCCACCCACCATGAGTGCAGATTAAATTGATCGCCCTCAGGGAACAAAACATGAGTCACCGTTATTCATGAGAGCTCCTGTGTGTGTGTGTGTGTGTGTGTGTGTGTGTGTGTGTGTGTACATTCACCTTTCTTTAACGTGCATCACAACACAACATTTGCTATGAAAAGGTGAAGCCTGACACACCTGAACTCAAGCTGAAATAATATTTGTCGTAAATAAACAATGACACGCGTCCTCAGGCAGCGATCTCAGTGGATGTCCAGAAAGTGAAGTCCACAGCGACGCGTCTTCTGCTATTTTTCAGCCACACGAGGCGTCTCACTGTTGCTAGGCAACATGTACATACTTGTATTTATAGTGATATATCTGATTTATCAACAGCAGCTACATTCAGGTGACTTCAAACACAGTTAATGGCAGACAAACACATTTAAAACTGACCTGAAACCCCGAAAAACAAACGCAACAGAAAAGCGCCGAGTCCACAGGACGGTCTCCGGCCTCTAGGGGCAGCACTGAGTAAGTGGAGTAAAGAGGCGACATATAAAGGTACGGATTCTTTTTTACATGTGGGCTTTTAAAATATCATAAAAGAGCTTTTCATGCTCTTTGTTGCTGCCTGTTTTATGATCTCAGAATCAGAAATACTTTATTGATTTATTGATATTGGGGAAATTATCTGCCACCTCTGTGGTTCAGGTTTGGGTCAGTTTAGGCAACAAGGATTTGAGAAGCTTTCCCATCTAGAAAATGAAAAACTAACCTGACGACCAAATGAAAGTCTTTGAGAAAGTTTTTTAGTGTGTTTGTGTGTGAAAAGTAGCATCAGGGCACAAACAGAAGTGGTGACATTTAAACACCAGCAAAATGATGAGAAGCATCTGTAACAGACACTGCTCCTTCCTGTAGTAGTAGTTGTTATTTGAACTCCCTCTGAATCCGTTTGTTCCATCTTTTCTCAGGCTTGAGACGTTTTCCATTGAGGTCAGGAGAAATGGGCGGTAAAGCAGAGAAGTATTGAACCTGTATTTATAGACCTGTGACCTTCATAAAATCCTTTCACGCTGCACGGCAAATACAACTGTAGTAATAATCCTCAGCAGTCATTTCACACTGAACCGTCCAACAACTAAAACTTTATCATCATCTCAACTTTAAACGCTGTCTTTAGGAAACAGTCTGTCCTCCGTCTGTCCTGTGTCCTGCTGCTGATTCCTCTTCATCCGACTGAAACAAACAGCTCTGACAGCAGCTCACCCACACACTCCTGCTGGACGCTCAAAAGAAAAACACAAAATAAAGCATATTCAGTTTTTGAAATCACTGCAGATGACTGGCACTGACTGCTGGTTTCACTGCCAAACCCCGCAGCAGTCACCTCGAACAGAGGAAGAGTCCATTTCATGACAAAACTCACGCTGAGAGAAACAGATCTGCTGCAAACTGAAAGACCTGGATACCAGTGTTTGGCGGTTACAGTACTGATTCATCCAAATAATGGTTTAATGAAATATTCCCGATGAAATTGGGATTTTAAATTCACATTGAAACAGTTTTTGAAGAGTGTCCAGGCATGTAGCCGGGGTGATCAGGTGTCTTTCATTTAGTGTTAGCATAATGTTGGACAGTGACAACAGTAGTTTATGTCGGACAAGCAACATCCACAACCTTAATTTGAATTCTTCACTCATGATCAGCAGGGACGTAAATGTTACGTGATGTATTGTTAATGATCTGAATCATGTAAAAGCAGTCTGGTGAAAACGTAAAAATGTCACACTGCCTCCTGAATTGTTACAGAACATATCTCCAACACAGGTTCATCTCACTCTGAAACACGATGTGTGGAGTTCCCCAGGGCTCAGTCCTCGGTCTTCTTTAATTTGACCTTTTTATGCTTCCATTTGACCAAATTATACAACACAGAAACATCACCAGAGGACCACATGTGGATGTGTGATTTGACTGAGTTTGAAGGCTGCAGACTGAAGTTAGAAACAGCTTCTAGTCGCAGGACATGAGCCAGTTTTAGGCCAAAGTCTAAACTGAACCGGTGACTCTTTCTGTGGGAGTCTGCCAGAGTTGGCCTGCAGTTGGGCCATTTTGGTTCAGTCTGATTGGATTTATTTTCAGCAATTCAAATATATATGGTGTTGTCTGATGGCCGTTTCCCTGTGAGGGTTCAGGTCAGAAACAATCGACCAATTAAAGCTTTGTCGGCGGGATTAAGAATAATGATATCATCTTGATGTACCAGAACCAGGAAAATGGCCACAAAATGGTGATAAGTGTGGATGAGATGGATGCAGCCATACAAGTTGTTTTAAGTGCTGTTACAGAAATATGAACTCTTGACTTACTTGACTTAAACCTCTTTATGAGGGGCACAGGACGTCCACCAGAGCTCGCCATCTCACTCTCTTTTGCTTTTGCGTCTCCAGGTGATCCTCGGCCTACCCTGTTTCCTCCTTCCCTCCGGATTGCAGCCCAGGGAAATCCTGATTGGTGCACAGAAATATGTGACATCACCTTTTTCCAACCGAGCCACTTCAAATCAGAAAATAGGTTTTCAGGGCCTTTAAAGAAATAGTTCAAGACTGGTGGAAACAGCTAGCCTGGCAAAAATACTCCAACTCTTCGAGTGCTCACTGATCAACACATGTCTCTTTGTTTCATCTGTACACAAACAGAATTAATTAATTCCATGCTGGAACCACTTCTTCTCTCTAATCCACACCCAAATAGTGATGTATACTACATTTCCCACAAAGCAACCTCATAGCATCTGTTCATTGAGGCGCAATGGTGGTAAACGCTGATATCTGTCGAACTCCACACCTCCAGTTTGTAAATTAGTTCAGCACCTTAACCTGATTTTATTTAACTCCAAACTTCTGCAAATTCAGCAGCAGAGACACACAAACAGGAAGTGACTTTGCCCAATAATTATTCTGTTTTTCCCTCCGGGGAAAACCTCCAGCCAGCAGTCTGTGAATGTTTCTCTGGCTTATAATCCCATCTGTCCACCGAGCTGCCGACTGCTGCAGATACAGGAGTCATAAACAATAACTGGATGTCACTGTGAAAAAGTACGGTGAGGTGTAACAGTTGGACAAAACAACACACAAACACAACTCGGTGAACTTGGTTTCTGCTGACAGGAAGGAAGTCAGAACTATGTTTCTAACTCTGTTTATCTGTTTCATTACTGGTGACAAGCTGAATAAGAACAACAACAACATGCAAAAAATACCTCATCTACTATCTACTTAGTGCAATTCAACGATTTTACTTGAACATTTTAGTTGTTCATTGCTTTTGTAGTTTTGGCTTAAAATTCACTGAACAACACTGCAAGTTGTCTGTGGTTCCTCAAACACCAGAGTTTTAGGACAGTTAGACCCCCAAGACTGCAGGGGCGGATGTCAGTGAGGTATGGGGGAGACCTCAATGCCGGGTCTCCATCTGGACTGCGGGAGAAAGACCAGATCTGAGCACAGAGGAAGCGCACTGTAACTCAGACTGTTGTTCTCACTTCCCTCAGGCTAAAACACACTCACTCTGTGCTCCAGGCTTTCACTTCATCCTCCAGGGTCATTGACTTTTTATTTAATACGTTGTTCTAGAAGAACAACTGAATTTAAATGAATTTAAATACCAGGTACAACATGTTTTATTCTGCAGAGAAATAGGATTTTTATTTTTATTTTTATTCGTGTTGCTGGTAAGCCTGACATGTGGGACTTGTAATCTTTACATTTTGTATATTTTTTATATATACTGCAAATATAATATATATATAGTATTGAATTGAAAGGACTTTATTTCGCAGTGAAATGTTGGTGTGACCACGCCTTGACGCTCTCCATTACTGCCCATGGTCGCACATTCACATGCTACACTACCACACGTGGCTGAAGTGTCCACGTACATGTGTTTATGATACTGTGATGAAGTACGGGCCACTGATACTCAGCCTTTGCTTCCAGATATGAATCCTACATTGAATCAGACTGATTGATTTAAAATTGGCCTTGAAACACATTTGGGGATTTTATAATAAGTTTTCACTTTAACTCTCAACGATTTGCTCCCAAAGCCTCCGGTCATGTTTTAAAGATCTCAGTCTGAGTCCAAATGGTAGTGATTGTAGGTGGAGCAGCAGATCTGGAGGTCGGCTCGGTGTCGGTGGAGGTTTCTCAGGCTGCAGAGTGCCCTCCAGTTATCAATTAGAGCCGAGCTGTTTGTATAAATTGACTTTCAGATGGAGTCTCATGGCCTGCAGCTACGCAGGAGAGGAGAGTCTGCTCGGCCCGAACACAAAGAGGCTTCGTGTGAAAACAGGATATCACTATTCCCCTCCACCCGTCTCTCCTCTCTTTCTTCTCTCCTCCTCCTCCTCCCTGCAGCCATCTCTCCTCTCCATCCCGCCTGACTGGCTCTTCTTAATGGAAGTGTTTTCCTGGTTTAGAGCCGCCGGGCACACACACACACACACACACACACACAGTACTCACATCTAAATACAAGCATATATACAAAAACAAACACACATTACAATGTACTTCATAATAACAAATGACACTTACAAGGTAGGGGATTTGAAAATATACTAAAAGCAGTAAAATATAAATGAATCCTGGTTGTAGGCCGAAGTAGACAAGTCACCATGACTGTCACTGATAAAAGATAACGTGTGTAGAACCTGTTACATGTTGAGAATACAGTCGTCAGAGTTTATAATCTACAGAAACTTTGATTTAGACGTCCTTTCTGTTCTGTTATCAGCTGCTCCAACAAACTGACGCTTTGGAAAAGATAGAAAGTAAAATCCACAATCTTCTGCTCCATGATTCTATTGTACTTTTATTCATCTTCATTAAATCCT
This sequence comes from Enoplosus armatus, assembly GCF_043641665.1. Taxonomy (NCBI): domain Eukaryota; kingdom Metazoa; phylum Chordata; class Actinopteri; order Centrarchiformes; family Enoplosidae; genus Enoplosus; species Enoplosus armatus. The sequence continues at coordinate 21,820,976 of NC_092195.1, forward strand.
CCACGTGGCGTGACGACAAAGGACCGACAACAGGCCGCTAAAGAGAGAACCGCCCCGACAGTGAGCCGCCAACCAGCCGACTGATCTCTGTTAGCTTGTTACACTTGTCATGTGTTTCAGTGGTGGAAGAGGTACTCAGATCCTTTACTCTATAAGTAAAAGTAAAAAGTATTAGCATCACAATGTACTGTAATGGTTCATCCTCTGGAGAGCAGGAAGGACTTCAGGACGTTGTTTGGTGACCTTATCCGTGGATTTTTATTTATTACGTACAAAAGGAACATTTGTCCTGAAGGTGGCGCTAACAGAAATGTCAGCTGTTCCCCAAAATCATTATTGTTTATCCTCTGGAGACCACGAACGCCCACAGGAAACGTGTTGGAACGTGACAGCATCCTCGTCACAGCTGAGACATAAATATCAGTTTCCATGCAGCCACCTCAGCGCCATCTTTGACTCTTCTTCTGTTTCTCTGTGTCTGTTTTCCCGTCTCTCTTCTCCCCTCGTCTCTTTCTTTGTCCTCTCTCTGTGTCTTTCTTCCTCTCCACCTTCTCCGTCTTTTAAACCAGCGTATAGTTCGGCTCTTCACCCCCCCCCTCCCTCCCTCCCCTCCGGCCTCCTCTGTCCGTCCGGCTGGCGGCTGCAGTCAAACCGGACCAGAATCAAAGGCGGAAACAGGATGAATAAGAGATGAAAAGAGAGGTGGAGGGAGGACAGCCGAGAGAGACGAAGAGAGAGGATGAGATGATGAAACGACAGGGAGGAAGAGGAACGTCTTTTATCTTCTCAGTTAAAGACTCAATAAGCCGATAAACGATCCTAAAACATGCTGAAAACAAGGTGGTGTGATGTTTTAGATTGAAGTGCATTTTATATTTATAAGTTTTCAGTTTAACATTCAGGTTCAAGGTTGTACGACCTCAACACTGATTGGACGACTGAGGTGGTGATGTCATCAGCTCAGTTCTTTTGAAGAATATGTTAATGGTTGATAATATGTTTCATAAGTTCAGGAGGTCAAAGAGCGTTTCGCTTTTCATCTGAGAGGCCGATCGCCTTCACAGGAAGTAAAGATGGAGAACAAAAACCTCTGAACGTAACCAGCAGGGGGCGACCTCACGGACTCCCACAGGTGTGTGATGGTGTGTGTGAGGCACCTTCGAGTAATAACGGTCCTTTAACCTGTGCAGCAGCTCTGCCCCGTCTGATAGACTGGTTTCTGTGCACACTGACGGAGTCACAGCGTGTGAGAGGATTTATAGAAATGATTTTTATTCATGTCAGCAGATGGAGAGCAGACTGCTGACGGGGTGAGGAGGCTGCAATGTGCTCCTCAATGAGAGCTGATAACCAGAGACACACAGGAAATACACAAATCAGAGTGTATTCAAGCAACAGTGTATTTCTGTTTGTGTGTGTTTGAAACCGAGATGTGTGTGTGTGTGTGTGTGTGTGTGTGTGTGTGTGTGTGTGTGTGTGTTCAGAGGACAGAAAAGACGGATTAAAGCCAAAGGGGAGTAAAAAGAGACAGAAGAAGAATATCTGTCTGGGTGGACAAATATGATGAAGGTATATTAAATTCAGTGTGGGAAAGACAGACAGACAGACAGACAGACAGACAGTCAGACAGACAGACAGTCAGGCAGACAGACAGACAGACAAGCAGACAGGCAGACAGACAGACAGACAGACAGTGTCTTATAATTAGCATGGTCACAGCAGAATATTTCCATCCATCCATCAGTAACTGTGGGAGTTAGTTTTCCTCTTCCTCACCTCCTCCTCCTCCTCCTCTCTGCTCATCACACAGAGCTGATGCTCCTGAGCGACTGTCTGACCTCCACCTGCACTCCAAACCACCAACCAGCTTCCCTGAGGGGGGGGGGTCTGTTACATCATCCTGTACACACTGTAGAGGTGTAAACAAACACGGTTCAGGCTCTGAATACATACAACATACATGTGTACTGTAATGATCACTGTTTACAGTGTGAACAGGAAGTAGCAGCAGGACTTTTAATGATGCAGATGTGGAGAGTTCAAAGGTCAATATTTGGACGTCCAGCAGTGTTATTGTTACCTCATGATCCGATGTTGAAGACAGGGAGATGAAAGTGTTTGAAGGTTTTCCGTCCTTCCTCTGAGCAGCAGTCAGTGGGAGTAAAGAGGTGTTTTCTGGGTAATGGCTGCCTCCGTACAGTAATCCAGCCTGTGTGAGTTAACTGTGGGCTAATGGAGGTCAGAGGAGGTTTAATGGCAGCTGATTGCTCTCCATGTTTCAGTTTGAAGGTTTCGTCCATCTTGTCTTTTTCCTTCCAGTCGATGACTTCTAATGTCTCCAGCCTCCAAATGAAGAGCGGTTATCTGATCACTGGTTGCCAAGCAACCGTGTCATTTTGGACCATTAAAGTTTGGAGACGGCCGCGGAGCTCGGAGTTTAGCAGAGTTGGTGTTTTCTATGAAAGCACTTTAGTAAAATGTGTCTCTGTGGGTTTGTTTTAATGTGGTTCTAGTTTTATAGCTCTGCTTTTACTTTATGAGCTTAATTTAGCCTTTAATTTCCTTTTTATGTTTTAATTTCCTTTATTGCAAAATGTTTTGTCTTTATTGACTCTGGAAACTCAATTTAAGAAAAGTGCTGAAGAAAAAAGACTGGAAAAGTGTAATATGACGTCATCAAGAGGCAAAGTGTCATGAGGGTCAAGTTTTATAAAAAAGTATAAATAGATTTTTACAAATAACATATGCTTTATACCATAAATACTGTGAACATACAGTACAGTACTTCAACTCCTTTTACTGCTTGAACTTCAACTGATATCTGCAGCTTTTGAACTGTCACTGACTCCTTTCAGGACTTCACTTCAATGCTAATTCATTTGAATGCTTTAGGCAACACTTGAACTGCTTTCAGCCTTTTAACTTTACTGCTTAAACTTAAACTTCCACCGACTCTCAACCACCGTGATTATTAACTGGGTGGGGCTACAGGCACTGAGGACTTTCACACTAACAATGTTGTTGTCTAAGCTTTGACTCCAACTATAGAAGACTGGACTGAACCAATGGAGCTGGAAATGGTTAATATTGTGGTAATGGATGGTGTGTCCTACGAGGCCACCGTACTACAGCAGAAGTCGGAGCTCAAAGTAGTGTGTCCTCTCGTATTTATAACACAAATATTAGACCTAATTTAATTCTTAAAAGAGTGAAATACAGCAGCTACAAGTCTGATAGCGTGAGAGATACAAACAGGGACAGCCGCCCTCATGTGAGCTCCTGATTGGCTGCTAAGTCAATCACTCATGAGCCAATGTTTGGTTTATTAACAACATTAACTGTCGTGGCTGCATTTATGAAGCACACAGAGTGAAGGAGATGCTCCTTAGTAACGTTTGTTATGATGCAGCTTTGATTTTTAATAAAACATAAAGAAATAATGAGCTGAAAAAGGTTGAAAATGGTTGAACTGAAGAGTGAACATCTGATAATGCATCTTTCATTGTAATTGGAGTTTGATTAATTAGACTGAACACAGCGCACTAATGATGTATGAGGAACACACACACACACACACACTCAGTATGATCGATACAGGCACATTAAGGAAGTACTGAGGAAATTAAAGGTTTAATTAATCAGCTGGTCATGGCTGTTTTGGGGGTGCTGATCGACCTTGAACCAGATTTATGTCCCTGATCAATAACACATAGTGGACCTGCTGTTAAATATAAAGCCTCTTTATGTTACTATCAATAACACTGATGATGCTGCTGTCTGCTGGACTGTTCACTAATGACAGTTCAATACTAAAATACTGATACACCTTCAGATTAAATTACCTCTAATCCAATAATTACACCATGTTATGTCCAGTAATGAATGTACTTTTAATCAAATGATGAACTATTAGTGCGCAAATATTCTAATAATTACAGTGAGTGAACTTTAGGTGTGTAGGTCTGCACTTAAGTGGACCTCTAATTGACAAAAAATACCAATTATTAAACTATAGGAGCAATCAATATGTTTATAAGTGAGTAACTATGAATGAGTCATAAATTAATAAGACATGTGAAATATTTAATCGATTAATTAATGTTTAAGAATTGCTCCTAATGCGTATGAACCAACCAGATGGTGTAAAGTCCTTCTAGTGTCCTCTAGAGGCTTTGGTGTTCATTACAGCCACAATATAAAAGTGTTGGAAAGAACAAAAAACATACAGATTATTTAGGAATAACACTTTATTTTAACCCCCCTATTAAGCATTTATAAGCAGTATATAAACAATTAATTACACTATAAATATAATGTTTTATTTTAAAACATCTTAAAGCATCATAAACAGAAACTTGATTAGTTTTTAATAAATTATCAAACTCAAATTAATGTCTCACCATCTGTAGTTTTAAATATTCAGTTCTATGATATACCATATTTTTGTACTTCATAATATTTTAAGGCAGCCTCTTTTTCTCCCTCCTGAAGCCGTCCAAGTTTCTGACATGTTTTTTATGACGGGTAAAACATGTGACTCTGGATGTTCCGCCATCTTTGTTGTAGTTCGAATGTCTTGAAAGTTGCTGATTTTTACTGTAGACAGCATATTTAGTAAGTATTTATATCATAAGGAAACATAATGATGTGGATTCAGCCACCCCATCCCATAGTTTGTTATAGTATATATATATATATATATATATATATATATATATATATTCATTATATATAATGAGAATTTGCTCCTGAAGATGGTGCTCGAGGAAATGTCATTCACTCTCTGAGGTTTACGTCCATCTTTGTCCACGTCTCCGCCCTTTTGTGTCACAACTCTGCAAAATGTACAGTTACAAACGTTTTTCATCATCATCAACATCATCACACAGATTAATCAGTGACACTGAACATTAATAAGAATGCATATACAGTACAGTCAATGAACTGTAGTAAACATACTCAGAGCACAGTATTCAAATGAGTATGTAGATCAATAAATGGTAATTAACTGAGACATAAAATAATTAGTTGGCATACCATTAAGTCTTTAAGTTACATAGAGTCTAACATTGCAGTCTACTGACGTATATAATGAAATAAACCTAAAAACATGAAATCTAATAAAAGGAAAAGCTGAGAGAGACCACACAAAAAAGGTCACTTAATAAAATGAAGTATTGATTTTTAAATGTGAAATCTATACTTATACAATGTCATTTTTCTTCATCACGGAACTTCTGTCAGTTTTTAATTTCTTCTCTTGTTCTCTCTCAACCGCTTTACCACACACACACACACACACACACACACAGTATTTAATGAGTGTGTGTAATCACTGAGGTCATAATGATTAATGAGGCTTACAGCTGAACGATAAACAGGAGAAACTCCAGCGACAAATATGAGGGTGATCACATGACCAGTGGTGGAAAGTAAGTATATTAACTTGAGTACAAATCTGAGGTACTTGTACTTTACTTGAGTCTTTCTACTTCTTCTCCACCACATCTCTTTTGACTGCACCACATTTATCTGACAGCTTTAGTTACTTCACAGTTTAAAACACGAGTTTATAAAATAACCTGTTTGGTTATGAATTAAACAGTTTATACAAGTACACACATTCTGAACTGAACAGTTCACTGTAAACCTCCTCTGAGCATCAAACACTTCAACTCTTTTAAAATTCAACTTTAAGTAACTTAAAGGTCCAGCCATAACCTCAGCATCCTGCTGGTCCAGTCAGGAGGTCTGTGTTGTCGGTGGGAGCGTCCCCCGTCTCCAGAGCTCTCCGGACGTTCTGCCAGAAGACTCCCGTGTGTTGGCCGGCCTGCGGCCAGCTCAGGTAGGTGCGTCTCTTCACCAGTTTCCTCATGCGGTAGTATGGAGACAGCTGCTGGGCCGGGATCTCCTCCAGAAACAGCAGGATCAACACGTCCTTCTGCTCGTCAAACAGACGGAAGCTGCAACAACACACACAGGACGGCACAGGACAGACCATGAGGACGATCCAGAGGACTGAATCAGTTTGGGAGGCTGGGAGATAAAAGCAGGAGGTGCTGCTGGATGTGAGCGCCCCCACCTGGCCATCTGGATCTCTCTGGAGCACCACTCGCTCTGCAGGTAGCGGCGGCTGATCACACAGATGGTCTTCCTGCTGCCATAGATGGCGTCTGTAATGTTCTCTATGATGGGCTTCCCTGTGGAGACGACAGTTCACGCCATATCACATGTATTTAAGACCCTTTTCACAGGGCTTTTGTTTTAACATGAAAACTGGAGACAGTAATTTCAACCCGTGGAGCTAACGCTAGCTTAGTTAGCTAGCTAGCTGCAGTTGACATTTCCACAAAATCGCTGAAAGGTCTGACCACAAATGAGAAGCTGCTTTTGTCTGAAATGAAGTCGCCATTGTTTGAAAATTGACTATGAATTTGAACGTCATTGTCAACAGAACAAAAAGCTTGACAGGCAGAGGAATAGTAACTAACAGGGCTCAGTGAACGCTCAGTTCAACCAATATATAACATTAAGCCAACCTCCAAAGACGTTTTAAGGAAGACTTACATTCCCAAAGGACAACATTTGTTAATAGTAATAATAATAGTTAAACAATTTTAACAACCAATGCCATCACATTTGGGTTAAAATGCTGATAGCTGTGGAAGACTGTTAAAGTCACTGATCTGTTTTTGTCATGTTCTCTTGTGTCAGCAGATAACAGAACATTTAGTAATGACGAGATCACAAAGTAAATATTCTGTCACAAGAAAACACACCATCTGTAGTTAGCTGATATTTTTGAGTCAACATTAATTACAGGGGATGGATTTTTTGTTAGTTTTCATGGTTTGCAGGGCGGAAATACACTGAAACTAAATCATGGCATGAAACAGAAGCTAAACTAATGTAATTCATCAGTGGGTTATCTCCTTACAGCAGGTTGAGGCTGAGTTCACTGCAGCTGCTACAAACCTTTCACCCAGATTGATTTTTTAAAGTTAATACTGAATCAAATGTGTTTGACATGAAGCTGCTGGTGGTCAAAGTACATCTAAATATGGTCTCAGACCAGCAGCTGCATCAAAACCAAAGGAGAGTGTTTGGTGAAGCAGGTATCAGCCACGTGTCAGCAGATCTTTACCAGACTGCTAGTCTGTCTCACCAGATGAAGGTTGCGGGGATAAGTTTGGCGACTTTTTCCAAAGTGTGAAGACGGGTCTGACTATGTGAGACTATCAGACTACACTCTGAAAAAAAACGGATGTGAAACCGCTCAGTGCGATGCAAATAACTGTATACTGTATCTGCTCTGACAGGAAGAAGATAAGAGGAAGAGAGGACAGACAGGATCAATCTAAATGTCACTGTTGGCTATAGAAACAACAATGTCAAATGTAGTCTAAAACAATTACCCCCTAATATTGAAAGTTGTCTCAAGTATCAATAATTTTCAAAGTGCTGCATAAACAACAAAATACATCAAGGTTCATTTTGAGCTTGGAAACGCTCATTTGAAGTGTGGAAGTGTTAAATACAGAAGGATTATCAGCTAAATGTACTTAAAGTTTCAAAATTAAAATGTCCCCTGTATTATTATATAATACTCAGTTCGATTTTTAACACTGATGCATCAATATTAGAGCAACATTTTACTGTTGTAGCTGCTCGAGGTGGAGCTAGTTTTAACTGCTTTATATAACAACGTCCACAACAAAAAGCTATTATTTGCATGACCACAAGAGTTCCTTCAGGAAACGTAGATGTATGTCTTTTTGAGGGTTTGAACAAATGATGAGGTCCTGACAGTTTCTGTATTGAAGCAGGAAATTTAACTATTGTGGCAACACTAGTGCAGATTTCAGTATTTGGGCCACGTCCAAAGCTGATAAGGTGTTGGTGCTGTGTGATTAATTAATTCCAGACTGCAAGCAGAAAAGGAGGGATAGAGTTTCAGGAAGAGATAAAGACAGACAGAGCGTTCACCTGGTTGGAAGTCTCTGTGGTGCAGACAGAGTCTCCAGCCCTGCTCTCCCTCCAGCACTGGAAGCATCTCTCTGTAAACCCAGGCCTCATCGTGAACGTTGTAGGAGATGAAGGCGTCGTAGTGGTGAGGAGCTCCCTTCTTCCTCTTCCTGCTATCATAGAGGAAGGCCAGGAAGAGGTAGAAGGTATAGGCAAGCTGCCACCTCAGAAAGTGGTAGATGAAGGATGTGAGCAGAGTTACCAAAGTCAGACCAGAGCTGCAAATGAAGCAAAGGAAGCTAATATCCATCCAACAGGACTGGATGTCAAAGTCCAACAACTTGCTTCCTTGCTCAGCCGCAGGAAAGGAACAAGCGTAGTGATGGCCGTTAACAACCTGTGTTTGGTTGTTGCTCTTCACCCATTGGATAAAGCCAGCGTTAGAGCAGTCACAGGTGAAAGGATTATTGTCCAGGTCCAAGTATGTTAATGCAGGGAGAGACTGGATGACCATCTCATTGATCACTGTAATCTCATTGTCACTCAGTTTCAAATATCTGAGTGCAGAAAGGTCCACCTGGGCCAGAAAATCCAAAGACTTGAGCTTACCCTGAGAAAGATCGAGAGCCTGCAGGTTTGGGATCGGCTGAAACAGTTCAGGATCCAAATGCGACAAATCAGTCTCCCTGATTGTCAGACTCTTGAGCAGGGAATTGAATTGAAATGTGTCAGGATCCGGCGCAGAAATATATAAATTCTCAGCTGTGAAGTCCTCTAAATATTTCATGGCCTTGAGCATTTGTGTCGGTATGTCAAAGGGGAAGCCATAGTGATCACCCAGACATATTATTGTAAAAGCTTTCAAAGATTTTAAATGGTAGAAAGCTTCATAATAGTTTGGATGAGGACTTTTGAGACTGCCTCCAATATAGAAATAGATAGTAAGATTTTCCAGCTGTTGTAATCCTCTGAAATTGTTTTCAAACTCTAGTGGAAGAGATACCCTCAGAGTTCCTAGGCTGTTCAGTCCGTCAAAAGCCTTACGTTTCACCCTTCCAATGTGATTTGACTCCACATCTAAATATTTTAGGGACTCTAAACCTTGAAAATCCCCCTTTTCAAGAATAGATATAACGTTTTTGCCCAAATCCAGGAACTCGAGCTTCTGCAGGCCTATTTTGAAGGTGCCTCCGATTGCCCACAGCTGGTTGTCACTCATATCTAAAATTTTCAAATCATTAAGATTTTTAAAGACACACCTGTCCAGTTTGGCAATGCGGTTTATGTTCAGATAAAGCTCTGTGAGGCGCGTTGTGTTTATGAAATCTTCACAACCCAAATCAGAGATAACATTGTCATTAAGAAGTAGGACCTCGAGGGAAGAGAGACTCCTAATGTCATCTGGCACGTTGGTGAGTAAGTTGGTGTCTAAAATGAGGGACCTCAGTTGCTTCATCAATCGTAACGAGCCTTTAGACAGTTTAGTCATGTGAGTAACGGACAAGTCAAGCTCACGGAGCTGAGAGCAAGTTATAAGTTTTGCACTTAAATTGGTGACATGGTTGAAAAACAGATCCAGCCTCTTAAGTGTCGGTATTTTGCAGACCGTAGCTAAGAGACCTTTGTGGATCCACTCCTCCATATAATTCAGTCTTAGATGCGTCAGTGAGTCAAAACTCTGCAGGACTTTTTGGATCTCTTCATAAGGAATCAAAGTCTGGCTGAAGTACAGTTGAGTTATGTTCCTCAGTAAAGTCTTGTCAGGTATGTCCCATTTGAAGCCAGCACCTTGGCCACTTCGAGAAAGGTCTATCATCTCAAGGTGAGGAAAGATCTCTGTTGTGATGCTAAACTTTTCAAAATTATTATCAGCAACATCTAACACCTTCAGGCCTGAGGACACGTTCAGCAGCAGATCTTTAGTCTGAAAGGAAGGAAACAGATTACCTCTAATGCTCAGCTTCTGTAGGTGTGGTAGCTGTAGGATGGACTGAATGTCAGTGAGTTTTCGGAGCTTGTTGAGGGCTAGTGTCACAGTTTGTAAGCTGTACAGGAACTGAAAGGCCGAGGTGTGAATGAACTGAATGTTGTTCCCACTGAGGTCAAGCTTGGTAAGGTTGGACAGTCCCTGAAAGACGTTACCTGTCAGGTTGGTGAGTTTGTTTTCGCTCATGTGGAGCTCTGTCAACACCACCAAATGGATGAAAGACCCATCGTCCACGTGAGCAATCTGATTTGAGTGCAGGAACAAAATTCTCAGCTTTGACAAGTCGCCGAAATCTTCCCTGTTAATGTGTTCAAGCTGATTGTAGCATAGTTTTACTGAACTCACATCTGTGGGGATGTCATCAGGGATAGAAACAAGTTTACGGTTTGAGCAATCCAAATCAACATCAGCCAAGGCATCCTCAGAATAATTGATGGCGCAGTTTTTCAGCGAATAAGCCAGTGAAGAGTTAGGATGAAGCAGGAGACACAAAAGTAAGAGAGGAAGTCTCTGTATTAAGTACGAAGCCAAACCTCCCATCTCTGGTATGATTGTTGAGTTAGTTGAGTCAGGTGGAGATTTGTTGCTGTGAAGTTGGGACATCTGTAGGAAACAACACAACATCGTATAACTTCTTCCTTTAAAGTAATAGCTTTAAATTGAATGCTTGATTGACATCACAGTAAATATGAAGTGACAGCCAGGAGACTTGGCATAGCAAAAGGAAAACAGCTAGCCTGTCTCCCACCAAAGAAAATCCACCTCCCAGGATCCTGTAAATCTGTAAATCTCACTCATTAACACATCTCGTTTGGGCTGCAACTAATGTTTATTGAAAAATGGCCATACAGTTTCCTGCAGCCAATGGTGACGTCTTCAAATGTCTGACCAACAGTCGAAAAAATGTTTGCACAAAGACACTTATATTTGTTATCTTAAGAACCATTTTCTTGATTCTAGTGCATTCTAGAAAATTTGTGAAAATACACAAACTATATTGGAAACAAGAAGAAATACTGTATATCGCCGTATTATCATATCACCAGATTTCTTTCTTTTCTTTTCTTTCTTCCTTTTGGGGGGGTAATAAAGACACGAAAGGTATATTTTCACACAGAAACAGATGCAGTGACTTAAGTTAAATACATTTGTCTAATACTCACAGTTCATCTTCAGAACGTCAAGTCTCAGCCGTCACAGCTCGGCGCCGAACTCAGAGGCTTCCTTTAAGTTCTAATATTTCCACGACAGCAGAGGAAGTGAGGTGAAGGTTAATACTCACATCAGCAGTCTTTTCACTTCCTTAATCTCAAAAACACAATGACAAACATCTCACAGAACAAGAGAAGTCGTTCTGATATGTTACAGCAGGTGTACTGTGAGCTTCTGGTTTGTCACAGTGAATAACCTAAAGTTAGTCTGATTTACATACTGACAGGAAGCAGATAAATCAGCAGAGTTTCAACAAATACATGAGAAAGGCTCAGCAGCTATCAAATACAGTTGCAATAGAAATTCAAGGCAGTTTCAGCTAAACTTAAGTAGAAATTCAAGATTGAAGTTTCAATAAATATTTGAGAATGTTACAGTAAATACTAAAGAAAGATCCAATCGATATAAAAGGGTTTCAGTTCATATTATAGAGTCTCATAAGTTTCAATGAATATTTGAGAATGGTGTCGTAGAAATTCGAGAACGTTTCAGAAGAGATTCAAGAGTTTTCAAAGATATGCTAGAAAATCAAACATTCAAGAATGCTGCACAAGATATTTAAGAAGGAAGCAAATTTCCAATAAGATTTCGTAGGTATTGTTACTATTACTGGAAAGTATAAGTACTATGACAAGAAAGTTGCATTAGAAAGGTTCAGGATTTTGTTTAGGAATGTCTCAGTAGACATTCAAGACAGTTTCAGCAAATATTCTCATAACGTTCGGGAGGTATTGAACGAAGTTGTGGTCGACATTCAAGAAAATGTGAGTTGGTTGTTTACAAATGTTTCAGAAAATATTCAATATATTTGAATAAAATGATAAAGAATAATAAATAATATTGTATGATAGCTTTGTTCCAGTACACTGGTTTTGAGAATAATATTGCGATGTATAAGTTTTACTGCCAATACCACAATCTTCCAGTTAAAAAGCAGGTAACTGTGGAAGAGTGTAAAGCCACTGATCTGATATTATGTTCTCTTGTGACAGGAATCTCTGCAGAGATTACAAAAAGATAAAAAATGTGTTGTGTCAAGATCATGAAGTAAATTCTGTCACAAGAAATCACTCTTTACTTACAGGTTGATACTGAATCAAATGTGTTTGACATGAGGCTGCTGATGGTCAAAGTACTTTTTTAAATCTTAGAAGTACTATGCAAGTACATCTAAATCTGGTCTCACACCAGCGGCAGCATCAAAACCAAAGGAGAGTGTTTGATGAAGCAGGTATCAGCCACAGATCTTTACCAGACGACAGACACAGAGCTGAAAGCCTTCAGTGTGGATCTGCTCTGCATTCACACCACCTAACAGGAAGAAGACAAGAGGAAGAGAGGACAGACAGGTAGATCTAAATGTCATTGCTGGCTATTGAAACAACAATGTCAAATACAATTTGAAACAATAATCCCCTAATATTAAAAGTCAAAGACAGAAATGTGTTGTTGTGTAGTGAATATGGGGACATCTGCAGGGACTCACGGACACTGATGGAAGGTCCAGGGACAACGGGATCGGCCTCAAACTGTAGTTCACCACTGCTGTATTTGTTTGGTAGCCAGAGGAGCTGATGACGTCCGTAACCACCTTTAAAATAAATCTGCGTTTTATTTTACCCTCCTCTACGTTGCGTACCATGTTTCTTATTTCTTTATTACCGTTTCCCACCTGCTGAACGAGCATTACGGTGATTTCACTGGTTAGTGTTTTCAGCCACTCACTGGTCTCCTGTCAAGACGGTGGTCCTCATTCATTCCTTCATTGTGTATTCATTGATTCATTCATCTGTATTATTAGTTGTAATAAACCTTTCATCTATAAACATCACTTTGGCCGGATGTGAAAGAGAGTTCACAACAACACATGGAAACATTTCTCTGCTGGTGGATCTCTGTTCTTTATGTCATTTCTTCTTCTTTATCTCCGTCTGAGCCCCGTCACCGGCAGGTGATAATTACAACTTCCTATCACCCTTTCTTCTTCTTCTGTGCTCGTCATTAATGTGAGACTTGATAATTAGCCTTCAGTCCTCCCACAGCTTTCATCTCTGATGGCTCCTCTCTTTTTTATTTTTCTTTTGCTGGATTCTTAGTTTAGACTTGCAAATGAGGCTTCCTGTCATGGTCACCCACTGTGGGCTTCTGGGTAACGCAGTTCAAAGAGACGAGGAGGTGACAGAAGTTCAAGCCATCTGAATGATGTGGAAGACAAAACTCAACTGTTGACACAACGTCATGTCAGCTGTTTTTTTCTGAATGCCAATAGTTATTTTTCCACAATTATATCAACAAGTATGTTGCCACGGTGACATCACAATGTATTGTTTAGTTACAATGAAGACATGACGATGAAGTAAGGGCATTTTTGTTACCTTGGTGACGCACAGAGACTGACAGGAACCTCCATTAATTATGCGCATATTCATGAGGTTGATATACTAATGAGGTGCAGGCCACCCACTCAGCAGGACGTCACACACTCGTTAAGATAACTGGCTTCCCACAATCCACCTGGGAGACTGTCTGCATGTTAAACACACACTTCAGAGCTGGCTGGAAGTACAGAGTGTGTGTGTGTGTGTGTGTAGGAAGCCATAGAAATGACACCAGGTTCATCAGGTAATACGTAACTTCAGATGAAACTGGTAGCAACAATTCAACTTAGTTAGTTAAACACTTGTGGAACCCAATGAACGCTTGACTCTGTGAGACGTCAACAGATTTTTTGTTAGCGTGAAGTTAGCTTCTAGGTCAGTTAGGTTAGAATTAGCTAATTGTTTTCACCAAGGTCATTTTTCAACGGTTTTCCCACTCAGCTGCTCGTAGTTACAGTTTAAACGATGTGATTGAACGCAGCATGAGCTTCTGGGTCCACTCCATTTATTCTGAAGTTAGCTTCTAGGCCCAATTGACTCGCAGTTAGCTCAGTTTCAATTAGCAAGTTAGTTAGTTCAATGAATGAGTTAGTTTCTGGGTCAACTTAACTTTCACTTCAGGTGCAGTTGGCTTAGAATAAGCAAACAAAACCTAGCAGTGAACTGGTGGCTAGCGTGTTAGCTAACAAAATGCAACATGTAAATCAGACAGACATGGAGTTTTGGATGGTGTATTTTTTTCTCTTTTGATGGAGCTAGGCTAGCAGTTTCCCCCTGCTTCCAGACTTTGTGCTAAGCTAGGCTAAACACGTCCTAGACCTGTCTTTGGACTGGACACGCAGAGATGAAACTGATATCCGTTAGGTCTGTTGATGAAGTTGCACTACATGTTGGTTTTCCTCTTTTCTGGTTCCTTTATTTATTCCAGTCTGGTGTATCTCAGTTTATCTGTCAGAGTGTCTTTATCCAGTCTTTTGACTTTCCTTGTGTCGTCTCCTCTCTGTTCATCAGTCCATTAACGAGATGAGGAGACTTCAGCGTCTGTCTGAGTCCAGCTGCTCCTCTTCACATTTACATCCTCATACATATTGCATATCAAACCTCAGAGGAGTCACACCTGAGATTAAAGCACATCTCCACTCACAGGTTCACAAACTGCGCAGTAATGTGACAGTGGAGCAAGGCACTAACACTGTCGGAGGTTAGAGGTTCGAATCCCACCGGGAACGCCGATGCCAGAAATATCTTTGGTTGTTTTCCAGGTGGCAGACATTATGTGAGTTTAAATTCTCCGCAGAATAACAGAGGAGGGGAACGGGAACAAAACCTGGAGCCTGAACACTTCCAGATGATCTAAGACATTAAATATGAAAAGCATCAACAAAACGTTTCCTCCAATCAAAGAACAGCCGACATGTCTAAGACATATATCAACCAAAAGATAAACCTGAATCCAGTTCTGAATCTGCTCATCAGTTGCTTTGTTATAGAGATATAAAACATGACAGACTGTTCCAGTGGTTGGGGGAGCGTAACCAGGCCCCTCGTCATCACACACCGGTCTACTTTATCATTCAGCAAATATCAACTCAATGAATGCATCAGTAATGATAATGATATAATAAACATTATTCTGAGATGTGTCATTCTTCATAATGAGACATGAAGTGTCCTTGAACTTGTTGTTATCTGCTCAGATAAAAAAGCCAAATGCTTGAAATGCAGAATTCAAAGACTCTTCAGGGCTTTTATGATGTCTGATGTTTGCTTCCGTCTGAAATGTGTCTGAAGGACTCTTCATTGTGCTCCTCACTACATCACGACCACTTCACAGACGTTAAGTGCTGCTTGGAAACGCTCTTTAAAAGGCCTTCAGACTCTGCAAGGAAGTTTCCCACATACATTAAACACTCAGAGAACAGAGATCAAGCTTCTATTGTTTTAGATGCAAACAGAGAGAGAAAGAACCCAAACACAGAATTCAAATGTGTGACACACAGATTCTATTACCTCAAATCTCAGACGTCAGATTGTGCTTGAACAGTCCTTTTTAAACCAGTCCCTGGTATTTAAACAAGTTTCAATGAATAGGTGGGGGTGTGTCCATTAAGACAAGTAAACGCCTAATAAATGGGGTTACCTGTAAAATATGAACAATATGGAGGTAAAGGAGGGATGTGTTGGAGGAACAGTTCTAGCAAACATCCACCTAAAACACAGGGTCATGATACACATGTGTTTAGACTCAGT
This sequence comes from Enoplosus armatus, assembly GCF_043641665.1. Classification (NCBI taxonomy): domain Eukaryota; kingdom Metazoa; phylum Chordata; class Actinopteri; order Centrarchiformes; family Enoplosidae; genus Enoplosus; species Enoplosus armatus. The sequence continues at coordinate 21,836,768 of NC_092195.1, forward strand.
GTGACACACTTTCACACAAGAATATCATTATCTCTGCCGTCCGTCATGAACAAACCCCCAGGAAGCCACTTCGAAATCACAGGAAAGAGACGCTTCAGAACTTGAATCTGAGAATCATCTTTCAGGTCACTTTGTCACACAAGGCTTTATAAATAAAGTTGACTTGGACAGTTCAGCCTGGTTTAAAAGAAATATAAAGTTGAGTGAAAATGTGATGGATCATCTCTCTGCAGGTTGATTTTCATTGAAATGAACTGAGACCAACAGAGTGATGATTTTGTCTTTTCTCCGTTCTTATTTCTATGCGTTAGACTAAAAATCCAGAGTACATGCTGACTCTTTCATCTCCTCTCTCTTCTCTCTGTAACCCAACAACTGAAGTCACAAATAAATATTGGAAACGCTAAAGTTGGCTTTAGAAACTTCAGTTTTCACACAGCTGCAGCAATATGGCACAATGTGGAGAAGAATGGGGGGATTACAGCGATTAAGAAGCCGTGCCGGGTTCCTTTTTTTTCAGGAGCGTAATCCACCGCCGGGCCGCGACTCCATCACTCCGCTCGCCCGACAAAGCCTCTGAAATCCTCCCCCCCGAAAAAAACCCAACTTCACTTCAAATAACTGTTCTCAATGGCAGCAGAGAGCCTCCTTTTCTCTGCAGCAGCTCTTCAAAACCTCTTAGCAGGAAGCCCGGCGTGAACGGGAGCAAAAACTGGGACACCCCAACAGAAAGGCCTCGTATTCCTCCTCTTATCTTTTCACAAGGGGGGGGCGACCGTGACCCCCTCCGTTTCTATTCACACTCAGCTTTCAGATTAAATACAGATGAAATATTAATGCAGATCTTTTATGGCAAAGGGTTCCTGGAGATAAATCTTCAGCAGCTGAGGCTGATGGACGGGATGTTATCGACTCTCTGGCGTCCATGTTGGAGGTCTTCAGCTCTGTGAAGACATGCTTGTGTTTCTGTCCGTCTTCACATTATCACTACTTGAGGTACTTGAGGTCTAACAAGCCGAGAGAGGCAGAAACCTGCAGCTGCTGTTAGCTACAATATGTTAATAAAAGCTCAGACTTCTGCATGTCGGATCTGTATTTCGTGCTACAAATGAATAATTTTACCTACAAATTTGAAGTTATTTGGCCCCAAAATATTGCAGGTGCTTTCCTGTCAGACCGCTGGTTTGAAGCTCAGAGCCAAAACAACCTGAAGTGTTCTTGCTCTGCTGGTGTTACTGAGGATCCCGGTATCCCAGAATGCATTTCATCAACCAGCAGCAATGGCGGACTCAAAGCTGTTATCATTTTCATTCTAGGACTCTTATTATGTCACTATATTAAGTGTTGAGATGTTTTAAAAGTGGTCGGCTGATGAAATAAAGCCTGTTTGGTGTCTCTGTAAATACGATTATTTCCCAAAATGCTGAACTGTTCCTTCATCAGCCGTTGACGTTTAGCATGTTAACGTACACAAACAGCGCAGGTCGCCAAGGAAACAAGACATGTACGGAAAAACAAAGTGCTTCTGATAATAAGACGAGATCTGTGTGTGTGTGTGTGTGTGTGTGTGTTAATTGAATAGATTGCTAAGAGACCATCTTGTGGCTCAGAACAATCAACACCATGTCTAATTTTATGACTCAATCAACACACACACACACAGAAACCATCATATCTTAATAACTGCCGGTCACTGGTAAAGATGTTCTTCACAGCGCTCTGGTTAGTGACCGGCCGTGTGCTGGGAGCTTTTTATTCAAGGAGTTGAATCCGACACACCAACGAGACGTCGTGGTGAACAAGAACTCGGCTGAACTTGTTACCAGCTGACAGAATCAGTTATGTTGGGTGTTGAAACAACGTCCTCAAAGTTACTGAACAACTGATGAAACCATCATACCGGTCAGGTTCTTTCTGTCAGTTTGGTGTCTATTTATTATTGATCTATTTGGAGTATTTAAATACTACAGTACCCATGAGGCTCAGCTGCTGTTGCCATGGAGAAGACGCCAGTCAGAGGTGTGGTCTCATTGCAGTTGAGATCAAAACACGTTTGAGTTGCCGAAGTATTTCATCTGGTCGTCTTCAGCTCCTGCCGACATTAGTGGCTCGGAGTTTTAACTTCTGTGACATTTCTTGTTGAAATGCACCTTGGGAGACGTAGTTAACGTCTGCCTGAACGTTTGTCCACGTTTCCAGTTTTAATCAAAGAAAAAGATATTTTCTAACATCGTCTGTAATAAAAATTATCTGGACTTTGACTCCAAAAAGAAGTCCTTTACAGGATTAGTGTTGGTCCTCCTAACCACTAGGGGGCGTGTTTTCTCTTCTCGACTAAAACCACAGAAAGTGAGTTCACTCCTGCAAAGCTGTTAAAATCTTCAAATGTCTAGTAAAGATCTTTAAAGCCTCTCGAAGGTGTTCATTGTTTTCTGTCAGTGTCGTTCCTGATTTTACCACTAGGTGACGCCAAAGTGAAACGTTTCAAACACAGTGATTTTAACTTGAACAGGCTCTTCGAGCTGCTAACAGACAGAAACTCAGAGGTGAGGACCTCCAACACGCTGCTCCCCTCAGCAGGTCGCCGTCTCATTAGTTTGAGTGTGGTTTCCATCAGACGGCAGCAGAGCCAATCAGCTTAATGCAAACGAAGAAAGAGTCATGAGCGACAAGATAAAAGAGGAGGAGGGTGAATTTAATTTACTTCTGTGAGTGAGTGATGTTCTGAGCAGAGAGATGAGCGGCTGACGGAGGTCAAAGGAGGTACATTTACATTTACTCTGCAGAGAGGTAACGTGAAGGAGAGGGTCCATTTTCTTTTCTAAATCCACTGCAGGTTTTCCAGCTTTTATATCAGATGATAAACATCATTTTAAATTTCATGCTTTTTATTTTTGTCAGAGTGTCGCTGCTGGAAGAATCTCACCTGAGTCTAAATGTCAGGGGACGTATTCCAGTGCTGGAAACTACATGTACTTAAGTACTGTATTTAAGTAAAAGACTGAGGTACTTGTACTTGAATATTTCATTTTTCTGCTACTACATCTCAGAGGGAAATATTGCGTTATATTTCACTACATTTATTGAAGTTATTTTGCAAACTAAAACACTCAAAACACATAAACAAAGTTCCAGTCCTTAATGTCTTATTTTGTTTTTAAAGTGATAAGGTCTGTCAGACTGTAAGAATATTCCAACCCATCTTAATGCCAGTTCATTTGTTTATTATTAGTATTTTCTCAAATTAAATAATTTTCATGAAGCAAAATGACTTATTCTATTAAAAACAAAAATATCTTTACTGTTTTTCACTTGTTGTTAAATCAATCCATTTCCAGTCGTTATGCTAAGCTAGGCTAACCAGCTGCTGGCTGTAGCTTCATATTTCCTGTACAGACATGAGAGTGGCATCGATCAGAACATCTAACACAGAGAGCTGTCTGAACTCCTCCATCAGTGTAAACATGAACTGTCGCCGTGATATCTGAGGCCACAACAAGACTTTACTATGAACACACACACACACACACACACACACACACACACACACACTGCGTCCCAGTTCAGGCTCAGTGTAATATAACAGGACTCTGTGTTATTATTGTGGGGACGATGAGATTGTTTACAGTGATATCAGTCAGCTCCCCAAAGAAAAACAGCTTTATTACATTCACAGTTCATTAAAGCTGCAGCGCGCGTGCACACACACACACACACACACACACACACACGATGAAGCAGATTGAAGTGAACGTGAGCAGCTGATGAGACGCTGATGAGGCGCTGTGGAGACTCTGAGCTTCAGGGAGTTTGATGCAGAAATAAACACATGAAAGTAAAGTTACAGTAATGTGTAATTGTATATTCTTTGCTGATGTAATGTCTTTACATTAAAGGAAAAACTTTTGATTTCTTGTTCACTAACTGCTAAAACAGGATGAAGATGAGAACACACACTGTATACAGTTAGTATGCTTCTTCCTACAAGATCAAGAAGACTACTCACGACGGGATATGTAGTCATGAATGCAAACATGGCCGTTATTTTATATTATCTCACACAGACACATGAGAAGACATTTTACAGGAGTAACACAAAGAAACTGAAATCTTCCTGTTTGTCTTCTTCCTGTCAGTTCAGTTGAAATCTTAAATCCACGGACGTAAAATGAATCTGAAGACAGTCGGTTTTGATTATTTTATGGGTCCAATAACAGCGAGACGCTTCTTTTATGTTTCACTCTGGTTCATATTAAAGCCAATAAATTCACTCTGGTTCCAATTTATGGTTTTAATATTTTCTGTAAAAGCAGAAAAGCTGTGTTTAGATTAAATCAAGTGTCACCATCTGAGTGATTTCTTGCCTTCATCATTTTAACGTTATTATTCGCTCTTCATTCTGTTCTTCATCACTTTGGTCAAAGTTCCCCAAATGTGCCGTTTGTCTTCGACTGTGTGAAATTAAGTTTGCAGACTGATAACTGATAAGTGCATTATTTCATTGATTTATGGAATAAAAACATTTCCCCCACATTTGTGTTTAATATTTTTGGACTTTTTATAAAAGAAATAGACGGTAGATTAATTAGAAAATACTTTGCTTCAGAGGAGGACAACGAGAGAGAGAGAGAGGAAGACAACGAGAGAGAGAGAGAGAGAGGAAGACAACGAGAGAGAGAGAGAGAGAGAGAGAGGAAGACAACGAGAGAGAGAGGAAGACAACGAGAGAGAGAGAGAGAGAGGAAGACAACGAGAGAGAGAGAGAGGAAGACAACGAGAGAGAGAGGAAGACAACGAGAGAGAGAGAGACAACGAGAGAGAGAGAGGAAGACAACGTGAGAGAGAGAGAGGGAGAGAGAGAGAGAGGAAGACAACAAGAGAGAGAGAGAGGAAGACAACGATAGAGAGAGGAAGACAACAAGAGAGAGAGAGAGGAAGACAACGAGAGAGAGAGAGGAAGACAACGAGAGAGAGAGGAAGACAACGTGAGAGAGAGAGAGGGAGAGAGAGAGAGGAAGACAACGAGAGAGAGAGAGAGGAAGACAACGAGAGAGAGAGAGAGGAAGACAACGAGAGAGAGAGGAAGACAAAGAGAGAGAGAGAGAGGAAGACAACGAGAGAGAGAGGAAGACAACGAGAGAGAGAGAGGAAGACAACGACAGAGAGAGAGAGAGGAAGACAACGAGAGAGAGAGAGAGAGAGAGAGAGAGAGGAAGACAACGAGAGAGAGAGATGAAGACAACGAGAGAGAGAGAGAGGAAGACAACGAGAGAGAGAGAGAGAGAGAGAGGAAGACAACGAGAGAGAGAGGAAGACAACGAGAGAGAGAGGAAGACAACGAGAGAGAGAGAGGAAGACAACGACAGAGAGAGAGAGAGGAAGACAACGAGAGAGAGAGAGAGGAAGACAACGAGAGAGAGAGAGAGAGAGAGACATCGAGCAGCTCCTCTGGATTCATACTTGAAGTATTTTGTGTGTTTTATGTGTAAAAGTACACAGTAACATTTCTCCACTTCACAATCATTTAAAGCTGAATTCATTCATTTTTGGCCATAAGAGGGCAGAAAAACACCAACTCAAGCTGACAGACAGAACTAATATTTATTTATCATTTGAGTTGTGTTTTTTGTTGATATTGTTATTTGTATTTGCATTATGTATATTTATTTGTCTTTTCCTTTTTGTAAAACACTGTTGTGTCGTATCTGTGCAGATCTGCAGGATGCAACAGTCTCTGCATCATCCAACCCTGAACCTGAAACCTGCTCTGTGGTCCAGGATCAAACCTGGTTCTACGTGTTAATGTAGACGCACATCTGTTCAGCTTCTGTTCTCTGCTTCCTGTCTGCAGCAACAGTGAAAGATCAACAGCGCCCCCCAGTGGTGTCAGCTTCACACACACAGACACTTAGTGGTTCTCCACATCATCTCCTCCACTTCATGAATTGTCCTCCATCATGTCCTCCATTACCAAGACAACAGGAGGAACGACTCTAGTTTCAGACTGGAACCTGCTGTGGACACTTTATTCATTAACATGATGGTTTCGTCTTTTGGATGCTTGAACGAACAGAAACAGAAACAGCACAGCAGGACGTCTCGGTGTCTTTAAGGCCGCAGGTTTGGTTCAACTGAAGTCACAATCATCACTTCAACTACAGATAATCAGCATGTTGATGTCGAGCATCTAAAGCTGAAGTAACTGAGCACGTGCAGATTTCCTGTCATCTGACGTCACACGAACACAAAGACTTGTTGTAATTCATTCTATTCACGACCTCACGCCTTCAGCTGGTACAAAAGCTGCTCTGCTTTTAACAAACAGTAAATCAGAGACCAGATGATCAGCTGGTGAGGAGAAGAGACCTGGCTTAACAGTCAGGACCCCTCAGCTCTGAACTTCCTGTCTGAAGAGCTAAAGCTGCAGAGTCTTTTAAATCATCTTTAAAAAAGCTTTTTATTAATGAGTTAATGAGACACAGTTTTGTTTCCAACATGTCTCATCTGTCTCATTAATATTGTTGTTGGTTATTTTATCCCTTTTTATTTGTGCATCAGCTCTCTGTCCACAGAGTTCTCTGGCATTTCAAAGACAACACTGGCATCTGGTGGACTAAAGTAAAAACTGCCCCCCAATAGACACTTTGCAGTTCAATAGTACATTAGTACAGTGGGCTTCTAATATGCAACACTCTGTTCATAATGACGCCCCTCCCCCGACAGCAGCAGTCGTATGAAGGTGTCAAGCAGAGCTGATGTACGCTGAATGGACGGCAGACGATGATGTGAGCAGTGATGCTGTCTTTTGTCCTAAATAAGAGTCCTGTAAAGGGACAGTTATGGTGACAAAGAGCTGCATGAACCAAACCAACACGTGAACATCGCAACGGAACTCAAAACCTCCACCGATCCAGGACCATGGAGGGTCTGTTTCAGACCAACGGGCGTCTGTTGTCATGGTAACGGGCTGACGGACAAACAGGCTTTTGGTCCAACGGGTCATTTT